>NW_026124123.1:17500-22500 GCF_025177605.1 Cucumis melo
AGTTCGAAGTACCAGTTGTACAAATAAGAACCCCCTTCGTTACATGATTTCTTCTTCATATAGATAGATATAGGATCTATGGAGCAATTACTTAGAAGTACATTTTGTGCAACAGCCCTTCCTATCTGATAGAAAAGGATCGCATGATCCTGAAACGATCTTACCTGGGATAGCAAATCCCAAGTTTGTCTATGAAGAGCAGATTGAATTATATTAGTGTCTATAATTGATTTCTTCTGCGTAATACTAATCGATAGGGCCTCATTGGTAAGTGCTACAAGATCTCGTACATTGGAACCCATGGTTATGGAACCGAATCCATTAGTATGGAACATTTTCTTTTCCAAGCGAAATCCCCTAGTATATGAAAGAGTGAAAAAGTGCTTTCGTTGTTGTGGAATAAGAAGCCTTCGTATTTTAATGCATGTATTCAATTTATTCGGAGCTATTAGAGCGGGATCCACTTTTTGGGGAATATGGGTCGAAGCAATAACAAGAATATTTGTAGTGGAACATCTTTCAAAATCCCTGGAGAGATAGTTCACTAATAGACCAAGGGATAAGTAATTCGACTCAGTCACATACAGATTATGAATGTTTGGAATCCATATTATGCAAGGAGACATTGCTTTTGCTAATTCGAATTGAAGGGTGATATAAAATCGGTCTATTTCCAGCATCATATCCTTAGTTAGCGCATTCATCATAGTTAGAAGCTCCAGCTCCGTATCAAGGTCACGGTCGATATCGTCACTATCATCAATATCGCCACTATCATCAATATCGTCACTATCATCAATATCGTCACTATCATCAATAAGAAAACCCTTAGGCTTCTTATCCAGCAACTTGTTCAGAAATACTGTAACGAAAGGAAGATAGGAGTTTGTCGCTAGGTATTTGACCAAATAGGATCGTCCAGTTCCTATAGAACCTATCACTAAAATACCCCTAGAGGGGGGGAGGGCTAATAAGCGGAGCGAAAAGGGTTTTCCATGAGATGGGAAATGAAAACTATTAGCCCCACACGAGGTTTGTGAATAAGTGATTGTCTGATAATGAGCAAGGAATGTCCGTCTTTCTGCTAAACAGGATGTATTGAACTCATAATTCATTAGATACTTTTTATGAATGTCAACTAAGTATCGTAAGTAAATTACTCCCGGTTGTTCAATCATTTGATAACCAGAGTCATTCTTTGATAAATGATCACTATGAGTCAGACTCAATAGAATTTGATCAATCCTTTTTTCTGTCGTTAAGGTGGAGAACTGAATCAAGAATTCTCTTTCTTTATCATCAATCGAATCACTGTTCGAGACCCAGGATTGGATTTTCTCATCAATCCAATCACCGTTCACATTTTTTCTTATCAATGAATATATCTCTTTACTTGTATGACTTAGATGTCTCGTATTTCTCGAAAAAGCGATTCGATTGATGGGATTTGGTATGATACTTATGAGATCGATGAGATTGATATTCCAATCTTTCTTCTTCGAACGTATTGATTTGACCCCATAAGCGGGACCGCCACCCCATAGCATGTTGCCACCAGAAGCAGAACCCCATATTTCTTCTAGAGAATCTCCTAATTGTTCCAGAGCAACTAGAAAGAGATTCTTTAACCAGAAAGAATTCCTGGGATACCTATCCAGAAGTTTTCGCAACTCAATCATGTATGATGGAATCATCAAAGATTTGACCTTTTCGAACTCTGTCTGTAACTCACTATAGGCTCGAGAAACAAAGAGAAGATGTGTACGAACGAGATATACAGCAATAAGAAGAAGGAAAAGGATTGAATAGAGGAACTCCCGAACATTTGGCCATCTCAGATGTGTCGATATCGATGGTGACTCATTATTTCGATGAATCATTTCTTCGGACAGAAGAAGATTAGGTAAACACTTACTCGAAATCTCACTTATCAGATTCCATTGTAGAAGACACAATTTTCTCTGAAGAATTCGCCATGATATTATGCATGGATCATATATATCATGAAAAATGTATACAAATTTTTGGATGCTACTTAGTATCGGCAATAGGTCTGAAAAAGTATCTAAAAATAGCAAATTTAGATATTTGTACCCTGTCGAAGTAAGGAACCATGGCATATATGTTTGGAATAGATTCCATTTTGAGAGAGTTGAAAAAGCACTATCTCGTTGAAAGGTTCTATACATCTGCCCTTTCTCAAGGCATTTCTTTAGACAAAGACTCCGTTTTTTCCTCTTTTCGGATGGTAAATATTTCTCAGAACATGGAGTGTGAATCAAACCCATGTTTGAATTGAAATTGAGATACTGATGCAAGTTCTTCCCCTCTGAATCAGATAGATTCATATCTGAAAGAGGTTGACAATAAGTTCTTTCAAAATTGACTATTTGTCCCTCTGTTAGAGGTGTTCCAGAAATGTCTGCGATCGAGTAAATAGCTCGACGAACGAATGGATCGGATCGAATTGGAAAATGGAAAGATTTGTACAAGTTATACCTTTCGTCACCACTTTGTGGAAAATCGTTAGGTATGAATATGTTAGATACCTGTGACTCGATTGGTGAAATAGTATCTCTCTCCAAAAAAGCATGTTTTTTTTTACCGCCGCACAAAGAAAATATTTTGTTGCGAATGAACAAGATATTGAGGAATTGTCCATACGTAAAATCATAATTATTGATACGGGCCTTTTCCACATAATCCACATAAAAAGGGAATCTTTTGTTACAATAGAAGCAGAAGTGATGTGGATTATTCAAGAATCGAAGTCGAGTTGCTTTATAAAAAGAAGATATCAATGAACTTCTATGAAATGGTTTCACGGGATTTAGCCAATTGTCTTGATCGTGGGATATCATTGAGAAATAGGAATCCGTGTTATCAAAGGATTTCCTGCGATTATTTCTAGTATGGAATGAGTCAATCATCCACTTTGGTATCTTATTGAACAAAAATGGTGATATTGTTCCTCCATTGATCAAGAATTTCGATTTTTGGGAAGTATAATGATCATCCAATAAGAAGGGTTTCAATTTTTTCAAATGAACGATTTGAAGACCTATTGATTCTAACAACTGATTGCAGAGTTGATCATTCGGACCTTTCAATTCATAGATGTGGATCTCGGACCTATGAAGGGGGATATTCCCGAAACTCACAAAGAAAAAAGGAAGTGAGTTAGACAAAAAGAGAAGAAACTTGGACAAAAAAACAAGTAACTTGGACAAAAAGAAACGAAGTGACTTAGACAAATCTTTTTTATCGATAACCTCAGACCAATCAATCGAATATTGATTAATACGTAATCGATCGAACACTACTTGAAAATGAAAATGGCTCTTCTGCTCAGAAATGAAATGTTCCTGGAAATTCTTGCTCCCATTGGACCATTTGTATCTATATGCATTAGGATCCCGATTCATGGATCTCTCGGTTCGAGAAATCAAAATAAGAGGATCGAACCATTTCTTCTGACCCTTTTTGAAATTTGATAAATGTTGGTTGATCGTATATTTCATTATAGTTCTATGATTCAGAGTATCATTTCCTATTTGATCCCTTTGAATTCCATATTCCAAGTCGCGATCGGATCTATTCATTAAAAAGAATCGATTCAATACATTTCTTATGTACCCATAATATTGGATTTGAATCAGATTTCGGATCAATCTATATTGATTGACTGCCTCCATTATGTTGTTGCTAGCAAATACCACTATTTTTTGTTTTGGATCTTCCAAATCATTCCCGGGGGAGGTCCGGACCCATTTTTTTCTGATCCTTCGATAAAAAGATTCATTCTCTTCATAAAAAATAGGAGGTAGAACCAATAAATATTTCTTTTTCGATTCATCCCTGGAGTTGAATACCTCATTCAAGAATTGTTTTTGATCCAATCCGTAGGAATCAATAGAAAAGGCAAATCCCTTATGATACACCAGATCCGGCTCGGTTATTGATAGAGTGAATAGATCTGCCATTTCTTGAAATCTCTCTTCTGATTCAAAATCGTGGTGTAACGTGTATCCCCTCCTGTTCCGGTCATGGAATAGATGAAATAAATAAATAAATGGATTTTTGTTCAAGAATGAAATCTTATTGGAACTGTCCATATCCAGTTCATCCTTCGGAACCATATCACATCCCGGATCTGATGAAATAGGATGAATTGAGACGGTATTTTGTAAATACGTAATTATCTTGAATATATTAACTATTTCTTTATTTTCCGATCGACTGGAAGGGACAAAAGAAACATCTTGTTCTTTCTTCAACAATTTCTGATCTCTAGTGGACCTCTGAATAGGATTCGAACCCATATGAAGTTCTGACCATCTGTCAGAGAGAAAAAGAACGAATGGATCTTGTAGGATTCCCGAGAAATTCTTCGATTTCTTCCGGAAGCGGATGATTATTCATCTGCTTCTCACGTTCCGTGAATAGCCGGGACATTGAGGAATATCCAGAAAAGCATTTAGGGAATCGGTCTGATTCTATCTCTGTTCGTTCCGTTTGAAGAAAGGAAGGATCCCAAAGAATCGATCTTTCTTTTAGTTGTTGAATCTCTCTTTGATTGATCAATGTGTGATATTCCGAATCCTCATTACTAATGGAATCGAAATGATCTCTGGATTGATCAGAAGATCCTTTCAATTGGCTAGAATCCGTTACTTGAACGAAACTAGATCTTGTGGAATCATATTGAATATTTGACAAGACATTCCGTACCTTGCTAAAAAACCGATCCTTGTTTACCAACCACACATTGTCTAACCAAATCCAATTCTCTCTCGATATGTTCCTCAAAAAATCCGATTCGTGCGGATTCTTCCCCCAACTAAAGAAGAGATCTTGGCGGAATTGCCACATATGAAATTGAGCACAATTTTGCAAAGAAATAGCCCACTTGTTTCTCGAGAAGAGATGGGAAACATGCTCAATATCATTTGATTGAATAGTTGACCCAGCTCCTTGTTGTTTGAAGAAGCCCTCCACTT
>NW_026124123.1:30000-35000 GCF_025177605.1 Cucumis melo
AACAAATGGAAATAACAATTTGAGTTGAATAACTATATTTAACTAGATAAAGTTAACAAAATAGAATAAGAGAAAATATTCTAATAATAATAAATTCTATTAAAATAATAGAAAAGAATTAAAAAAAACTACGTACTTAGATTGGCACTATAGAGATAATCAACATAGATAGACATAAAAGATGTAGGCGAAAGAAGAAATTAAGGAAGAAGTAGAAAAAAATATATCGGGTTTGTGGATTGAATAAACCCGATATATTTTTTTTCTATTCATCTTAGATCAATTTATATCAATAAAATAAAAATCGATTTTTTCATTAGCGAAGACGCAATTTTAAGGTAATAAGTGTATAGTATGAATAGAACAAGAGAGAGGGGGAAATACTAAAGAAAAGGTTAGTCAAAGCTATATACAAGTTAAGTTATCACACCCTCGTTTTTTTATTTCATTAATAAAAATGGAATTTCGGTTATTGATTAAGGTGAAGTTCCGTAAAAACACCTGCCTTCTTTAAAATATCATGAACAGTTCCTGTAGGTTGAGCACCCTTTTCAAGGAAATATAGAATAGCAGGAACATTTAAATAGGTTTGATTCTTTATCGGATCATAAAAACCCACTTTACGAAGATCTCTTCCTTCTCTTCGGCATCGAACATCAATTGCAATGATTCGATAAACGGCTCATTGGGATAGATGTAAATTTTAAGTACCCCCCCCAGAACCGTATAAGAAGTTTTCTCCTCGTACGGCTCGAGGAAATTCAAAGTTATGTATAGAATTCTAATTAATGTCAAATAGATCTATAGATTATTAAATCAATTAGACTATGATTTAAAAATTTTTCTTCTTATTCTTTTGTTTTTCTTTTGAAAAAAAAAAACTCATTCTTATCCCCATAACTCAAGTTGGATAACTCTCACGCAAAGGAAAAAAACCCTTAAGCTTAAGCATTTCATTTATTGAGCGGTCTCTAACCTCTTTATTTTTGCCTGTCTCCGTTAGAATCTATTTCGATTCTTCATTCTGATCTAGTTTAGTTATTGAGACAATTGAAAAAGATTTTTACTTGTTCCGGGATCCTTTATCCTTTCCTTGAATCATTGGGTTTAGACATTACTTCGGTGATCTTTAATCGTTTCAAAATGGTAGCAACATACCATTTTTTTTGATTTCCTTTTTATCAAAGAATCATATAAATAATGGATTCTCGTGTGATACACTTTTAATCCAATTTGATGTTTGAATTTGAAACTTGTTCGAATTGGATCCTTTCGATTTGTATACCGAACCTATACTTACGAAGTAGTTTTAACTTATTGATTGACACTAACCCTAGATCTCTGCCCTTGATAAATGAATCAATACTTTCTACTCGAGCTCCATCATGTACTATTTACATCAAAAACCCTAAAAAAAAAAAAGAGCTCGAGTGCAACCGAACAAACTATGTCGAGTCAAGAGCATCTTCATTCCTATATAATATAAAATGGTGGGTGTAAGAATCCACAGTGGATCATGTCCTTCAAGTCGCACGTTGCTTTCTACCACATCGTTTTAAACGAAGTTTTACCATAACCTCTAATTTCTTGGAACTGGTATGTAATTGATTCATTTATGGAATCATGTATAGTCATTGGGTTAGTTGGTCCATAGTAATCTATACTCTTATGACATGGGTAGTTTTTGAAAAAGTCTTAGCAATACTTCAATTTATTGAAACCCATATTTTATTGTATATATTGTATCAATAACATTTTTTTGTATGAGTGCAATATTTATTTCTCTATATATAGATATTTTCTAGATAGAGAGAGATTTTTTGAAATTTCTATAAAATCAATTAAGAAATAATTAATTACGAATAATTAAGAATCTCCATTTTTCAATTTCTTCATAGAATGGATTCACGAGTTTAACACTTCTTCGAGTACCAAGGACTCATAAGAAATAATTAAAAAGATTTACTTGATTGAAAATTTACTACCTAAATATTATATTATAATATTATTTGAATAAATTTTTGTAAAGGATTTATTACATTTGATTATGATAAATAAATGTATATTCGGGATTAACCCATCAATTAGATAGATCTAAAATAAAAAAAAAAAAAAGAAATAAAACGATAAAAATAGATAATAACAATACATACATATCAGCATTTTCTGCCTAGTTTATTTAACTTAAGAGACTCAATAATCTTTCCTTAAAATAAAGTGAAAAAGATGTATGAATTGTTACTTGGATTTACAATTATTCATTACAGACAAACATACGAAAAAATGAGGTGAAAAGAAATACATAATATGTTACATATGTAACTTGATTCTTTGTTAATCAGATTCGGGCAGATATTCAAATTGATATCTTCCGTTATGGATTAACTCCTATCTACCCCCAATTAGATCGAGTAGATGCATCATAAATAAAAAAAGGATCCTACGGGGGACTGGACTAGTTTCGGAGGTGCTAGACTATCTTGTATAAGGCGAAAGTCAAACAGATCTAGAGTAAACGATTGTTCCTACCTATTTTTTTTTATTTGACTCTAAAATTTAGTACCCTAAACCCTAAATAGGTCTTAAGTTTCTTAAGACCATTAATTCAATTCCATTAGTGCCAAAAACACAAGACCTTCGTGTTTATAATTCAGAAATCCACAGAAAAAAAATACTCGGGTTTCACAAACCATTTAAGAGATAGAGAATAATAGAGGCTTTCGCATTTCTGAAATGCATCATTATAAGAAAATAATAAAGAACAATCACATTCGATCTATATTTAGACTCTTAAGCATAAGGTTGTTTAAAACGGCAATCTATAGTCTGATATCGAATATTTTTCCATATATCTTATAATATACTATTATTATATATAATAATAATACGCATACTCTGGGACGGAAGGATTCGAACCTCCGAATAGCGGGACCAAAACCCGTTGCCTTACCACTTGGCCACGCCCCATTTATATTCAACACTAATAAACACTAATATTGGTAGTGCTTAGTCGTCAATTCCAGTACAAATATTTATAGAATAAATTAGATTGTTGCTCAGATTTTGATACGTTTATAGATCCAATTAAACTCAATTTATTGATCATTACATATAATTCCATTAAGATATTGTATGAAAGTAGGATTTCTTCTATTCTCGTTTTATTTGAGAATTGAAGGATTTTTGATTGGCTGAGTTCAAATCAAAGAAAGGTTTTTTGACCTACTTTATGTTATTAATTTTTCCCTTATCCCTTATATCATAGCAATAATAGGGGATTAATAACTCAATCAAATCAAAAGAAATACAATTATCTTCAAGAACAAAGAAAAAAAAATTGTTATGCTTAATATCTTAAGTTTCATCGGTATCTGTCTTAATTCTTTCCTTTATTCAAGTAGTTTTTTCGTCGCCAAATTGCCCGAGGCCTACGCTTTTTTGAATCCAATAGTAGATGTTATGCCAGTAATACCTCTATTCTTTTTTCTATTAGCTTTTGTTTGGCAAGCTGCTGTAAGCTTTCGATAATATTTTTAATACTGTCCGAGACAAATTCATGATTTACTAGAAAAAAAAAAAAAAAGATTCTAACTAGTTATAAGATCAGATAAGTTGTACATACAGTCTGAAGCTTTAAGTTGAATCCAATATTGAAATTATTCTATAGCTATGATAAATCTGGATCACTCTCATTTTCTTATTCTTACTTTTTTCCTTTGAACGACCCTCTTCGAGTCCCCCACAATATAGAATTGTGGGTATGAAATCCAATTTTGAGTAATCAAGGACTCAACTCTTAAAATTTTTTCCTATTTATAGAAATAACTTCACTGCATTTCTTGGTGTCAAACCAGATTAAAATAGAGAATCTATTCTCTTAAAAAAAAAATGATCTTGGAGATTGTGTAATGCTTACTCTCAAACTATTTGTTTATACAGTAGTAATATTCTTTGTTTCTCTCTTCATTTTCGGATTCCTATCTAATGACCCGGGACGTAATCCGGGGCGTGAAGAATAACAAAATCAGATTTTTTTTCCTTGCTTGATTTTGAAATGTTCTTAACATTTTATCTATTCCACATCTTTCCTCAACTATAAAAAAATACCAAGTAATTGACAGAAACGGAAAGAGAGGGATTCGAACCCTCGGTACAAAAAAATCGTACAACGGATTAGCAATCCGACGCTTTAGTCCACTCAGCCATCTCTCCCCAAATTGAAAAAGGATAATTACTATGATACATTGTATAAAAAATAGAAAATAAAGGCTTGAAAAAAGCCCTTCTTTATCTCTCTTTATTATCTTTATCTACCCCTTTATAGATATATAATTTCATTATATTGATATAGATAATTATCTAGATATATCGATGGATATCTATCAAATCGATAAAAACTTTTTTTTATTAGGAATTCCATTTAGATAAATTAGATTTCATTAGATAAGGGCTCAAAAGAAGAGATATCTTCAATCCTAATATATAAATAATACCAATATATTAAAGATTCATAAAAATATTTATAAATAAAAAGAAAGTACCTTTTTTAGTTTATTTCATCCGAAAAGCCCTTTTCTTTTTATTTTTAGTTCCACGGCCTGGCCTGGTCAGTACCTAGCCGGGCTTTTTTTGTTCCAATAAATCGTAGATCAAATTATTTATTTGATTTGAAAATGTTTTTGAAAAAAAAAAAAATAGAAACAACAAGAATCCTAAGAAGATTTATTATTTCAATTCCTATGATACAGAAAAAGATGATATAGAATCAAGGTTCGATTTCTTATTATTATTTTTTAGTACTTTACTAGAATAAAAAACTTGTTAATTAGTTAATTAAAACGAGTCCTCTTTTCCTAATCTCATTAGTGGCCCTGATGAAAATACGTCAACGCTCAAATTTTCATGATTATTTTCTGATCCGATCTTTTTATTACTTATTAATACGACTTATTTTCGTCTTCGACAAAAGGTCCATTTATATACAATAATTGCATTGTAGC
>NW_026124123.1:40000-43180 GCF_025177605.1 Cucumis melo
CCTTGACCAATCCCAGGTCCAATAGAAGCAAGCCCGACGGCCAACCCAGCAGCAATAACGGAAGCGGCAGAAATCAGTGGATTCATGATAAGTTCCTCACACCAAAAGAAAGAAATGGTTAATGATACAATCAACCAATGAATTATAACTTATTATTCCATCACTAAGATTTATCCAACTAAAAATTACGAATTGAAGTAATAATATTATTGAATCGTCCAAACTACTTCAATCTCTCTTTTTTAGTTCCTATCCATCCACGTAGTTTTTGTGAATCCATACGACTTTTGTTCTTCCATTTCTTTTAAAGCATTCTTTGAATTCTTCATTGTTTTTCTTGATTTAATCTCTCTATTCATTCAATATTGAATTCAAAATTACATTACAGCCGAAACAGAAGGACTTCCATTGTAAGCCCTATCTAAATTCACAGTAGTAGGGCGGATTAGATATATCTTTAGTTCCTATATAACTAGTTAATATCTAATATAACATATACATGTGTTTCTTACCTAACGTAAACCAATTATTCATATCTTGGATTCCATCGAATTTGAGAATCATTCTTCGAAATATCCACAAGGGTTGTCTTATAGCAATTCGATTCAATACATCTAGTTGACTCCACTCTCCTCTACTCTACCCTACCCAATCCTTTTTTCTCGTTTTTTGGAAACCCTTTCTTTTTAGAATTATCCCACATGGAGACAATCAATCTAAATGAACGAATTCATTAGTCCAAATCCTTGCATAGAAATATCAATATTTTATTAATCTAAGTTCATGTAATTTTTTTTTGTTCAATCGTTGAGAGGAAAAAGATCTTTTAGATCTCTTTCCTTTTTTTTTAATTCCCGAATATCGTAATCTTTCTAGTCTTACTCCCTAGATAGTATATACCTTCCTTATTTTTTGATTATTTGTATATTTATGTTCCCTAAGTAGATTATCTTGAGCCATGTATACATTGCCTTGGTCTAAGCTAAAAAAAAGAGTATTTAGAAAACTAATCAATGATGACCCTCCATGGATTCGCCTATATAAGCTGCAGCTAAAGTTGCAAAAATAAGAGCTTGAATACCACTTGTAAATAATCCAAGGAACATAACAGGTATAGGAACTACTAAAGGTACTAAAGAAACAAGAACAACAACTACTAATTCATCAGCTAATATATTTCCGAAAAGTCGAAAACTAAGTGATAAGGGTTTTGTGAAATCTTCTAAGATGTTAATGGGTAAAAGGATTGGAGTTGGTTGAATGTATTTACCGAAATAACTTAATCCTTTTTTGCTAAGACCCGCATAAAAATATGCTACTGATGTGAGTAAAGCTAAAGCAACAGTAGTATTTATATCATTTGTGGGTGCGGCTAACTCTCCGTGAGGTAACTGTATGATTTTCCAAGGTAAAAGAGCTCCTGACCAATTCGAAACAAAAATAAATAGAAACATAGTTCCAATAAAGGGAACCCATGGACCATATTCTTCGCCAATCTGAGTTTTGCTCACGTCTCGAATGAATTCAAGGACATATTCGAAGAAATTCTGACCGTCAGTAGGAATGGTTTGTGGATTACGAACAGCTATAATGGCTGAACCTAATAAGATAGCAATTACAACCCAAGAAGTAATAAGTACTTGGGCATGGACTTGGAAACCTCCTATTTGCCAATACAAGTGTTGGCCGACTTCCACACCAGATATATCGTATAACCCTTTTTGTGTGTTGATAGAACATAATAGAATATTCATATTGCCCTCTGAAAGAAATAGAACTGTAAAACAAATTATTTTGATTCGACTGTCTTTTTTTTTACTTGCCTTGAGTTGTCTATTTTTGATACCAATTTATTACATTACAATATCCCTAGTTTTTTTTATCTCTTTTGTGCGATTCGGGAATAGTAACCAATTCCCGAAATCTATGGAGTTCCCCCCAAAATTGATTTATCTTATTATTAATCAAGAATTTCGTATAGAGCTAGAACGACCCTCCGAAATTGCAAATACTAATTTGTTAAGAATTAATCGGATTGAAGCTATAGCATCATCATTCGCTGGAATCGAAATATCTGCGAGATCGGGGTCACAATTTGTATCAATTAAACAAATAGTTGGAATTCCCAACGTGATACATTCTTGAAGAGCCCGATATTCTTCTTGTTGATCAACGATTATTACAATATCGGGTAACCCCGTCATATATTTAATCCCGCCCAGATATGTTTGCAAGTGAGATAATTGTCTCTTCAACATAGCGGCATCCCTTTTCGGAAGACGGTTGAGTCCCCCCGTCTTTTGTTCCGTTCTCAAGTCCCTGAACTTATGAAGTCTCGTTTCTGTAGTAGACCAATTTGTTAACATCCCCCCGAGCCATTTTTTATTAACATAATGACACCGAGTCCTTGTTGCAGCCCGGGCTACTGAATCCGCTGCTTTATTTTTGGTACCAACAATTAAGAATTGTTTGCCCCTAGTTGCTGCATCAAAAACTAAATCACAAGCTTCTGATAAAAAACGAGCAGTTTGAGTAAGATTTATAATATGAATACCTTTACGTTTTGCAGAGATATAAGGTGCCATTCTAGGATTCCATTTCCTAGTACCATGACCAAAATGAACTCCTGCCTCCATCATCTCTCCCAAATGGATGTTCCAATATCTTCTTGTCATTTCTCCCCCCACTTCCTCGCTTTTTTTTCTTAAAAAAAGAGACGAGCTGAAATAGAAATAAATAATTGTTCCCATGGAACCTTATCCTCTACCTCGACCGGGGATTGACTGTTGATACACAATCCAAGCCATTAATTTTTTTCTATTCGTTATTATCTTATTACCAAATTAACGCGGCTAGTTAACAGGATGACTCCACTTTTATGAATCATTAAATCCTAGAAATGCTTGTTCTGATGTATCATGTAAATTCGTTGAAATGAAAAAATCAAATAATTCTTTGTGGTGGAACAAAATATCTCTCATTTCCCCCTCGAAAATTTTTTTTGGGGGGGGTTCTAAAGGAATATTGTTATGTTGCCTCGAACGGTGCGCTAATTCTCTGAATCCGGTACCAACTGGTATCATTCCTCCTAGAACAACGTTCTCTTTCAAACCTCTCAACCAATCGATACGACCTCGGAGGGCGGCTTTTGCTAAAACTCGAGCAGTTTCTTGAAAACTT
>NW_026124124.1:0-96640 GCF_025177605.1 Cucumis melo
GGAGCAAAGGGAAGAAACCGTCGGGGGACCGCTTTTTTACCCCAGGACGAGAAAACTGAGTCCGGGGCATTCCCGCTCGCGTTTTCTTGGGACGAGCACCGGAAGTCCTCGAGCTCAGCCCGTTTCCTTCGCTGCAAGTGCATTTCCAGTGGTTTCTGACACCGGACGAGCGTTCGCCACTCGTTGGAAGCTTCGGCCATCTTTTGGACCGTTTTGGGTCGCACCACAGTTCTCCCTCCAACGAGCTCGCTTCCCGACCTATACCTCCGGAAAACGTGGTCAGGGAGCATGCCGGGAGTGTGGGTTGAAGTCCTCGGAGCACGAGACCCGAAGATCGAAAGACTTATGACCAATACGGAGCAAAGGGAAGAAACCGTCGGGGGACCGCTTTTTACCCCAGGACGAGAAAACTGAGTCCGGGGCATTCCCCACTCGCGTTTTCTTGGGACGAGCACCGGAAGTCCTCGAGCTCAGCCCGTTTCCTTCGCTGCAAGTGCATTTCCAGTGGTTTCTGACACCGGGACGAGCGTTCGCCACTCGTTGGAAGCTTCGGCCATCTTTTGGACCGTTTTGGGTCGCACCACAGTTCTCCCTCCAACGAGCTCGCTTCCCGACCTATACCTCCGGAAAACGTGTCAGGGAGCATGCCAGGAGTGTGGGTTGAAGTCCTCGGAGCACGAGACCCGAAGATCGAAAGACTTATGACCAATACGGAGCAAAGGGAAGAAACCGTCGGGGGACCGCTTTTTACCCCAGGACGAGAAAAACTGAGTCCGGGGCATTCCCGCTCGCGTTTTCTTGGGACGAGCACCGGAAGTCCTCGAGCTCAGCCCGTTTCCTTTGCTGCAAGTGCATTTCCAGTGGTTTCTGACACCGGACGAGCGTTCGCCACTCGTTGGAAGCTTCGGCCATCTTTTGGACCGTTTTGGGTCGCACCACAGTTCTCCCTCCAACGAGCTCGCTTCCCGACCTATACCTCCGGGGAAAACGTGTCAGGGAGCATGCCAGGAGTGTGGGTTGAAGTCCTCGGAGCACGAGACCCGAAGATCGAAAGACTTATGACCAATACGGAGCAAAGGGAAGAAACCGTCGGGGGGACCGCTTTTTACCCCAGGACGAGAAAACTGAGTCCGGGGCATTCCCGCTCGCGTTTTCTTGGGACGAGCACCGGAAGTCCTCGAGCTCAGCCCGTTTCCTTCGCTGCAAGTGCATTTCCAGTGGTTTCTGACACCGGACGAGCGTTCGCCACTCGTTGGAAGCTTCGGCCATCTTTTGGACCGTTTTGGGTCGCACCACAGTTCTCCCTCCAACGAGCTCGCTTCCCGACCTATACCTCCGGAAAACGTGTCAGGGAGCATGCCAGGAGTGTGGGTTGAAGTCCTCGGAGCACGAGACCCGAAGATCGAAAGACTTATGACCAATACGGAGCAAAGGGAAGAAACCGTCGGGGGACCGCTTTTTACCCCAGGACGAGAAAACTGAGTCCGGGGCATTCCCGCTCGCGTTTTCTTGGGACGAGCACCGGAAGTCCTCGAGCTCAGCCCGTTTCCTTCGCTGCAAGTGCATTTCCAGTGGTTTCTGACACCGGACGAGCGTTCGCCACTCGTTGGAAGCTTCGGCCATCTTTTGGACCGTTTTGGGTCGCACCACAGTTCTCCCTCCAACGAGCTCGCTTCCCGACCTATACCTCCGGAAAACGTGTCAGGGAGCATGCCAGGAGTGTGGGTTGAAGTCCTCGGAGCACGAGACCCGAAGATCGAAAGACTTATGACCAATACGGAGCAAAGGGAAGAAACCGTCGGGGGACCGCTTTTTACCCCAGGACGAGAAAACTGAGTCCGGGGCATTCCCGCTCGCGTTTTCTTGGGACGAGCACCGGAAGTCCTCGCGCTCAGCCCGTTTCCTTCGCTGCAAGTGCATTTTCAGTGGTTTCTGACACCGGACGAGCGTTCGCCACTCGTTGGAAGCTTCGGCCATCTTTTGGACCGTTTTTGGGTCGCACCACAGTTCTCCCTCCAACGAGCTCGCTTCCCCGACCTATACCTCCGGAAAACGTGTCAGGGAGCATGCCGGGAGTGTGGGTTGAAGTCCTCGGAGCACGAGACCCGAAGATCGAAAGACTTATGACCAATACGGAGCAAAGGGAAGAAACCGTCGGGGGACCGCTTTTTACCCCAGGACGAGAAAACTGAGTCCGGGGCATTCCCACTCGCGTTTTCTTGGGACGAGCACCGGAAGTCCTCGAGCTCAGCCCGTTTCCTTCGCTGCAAGTGCATTTCCAGTGGTTTCTGACACCGGACGAGCGTTCGCCACTCGTTGGAAGCTTCGGCCATCTTTTGGACCGTTTTGGGTCGCACCACAGTTCTCCCTCCAACGAGCTCGCTTCCCGACCTATACCTCCGGAAAACGTGTCAGGGAGCATGCCAGGAGTGTGGGTTGAAGTCCTCGGAGCACGAGACCCGAAGATCGAAAGACTTATGACCAATACGGAGCAAAGGGAAGAAACCGTCGGGGGACCGCTTTTTACCCCAGGACGAGAAAACTGAGTCCGGGGCATTCCCGCTCGCGTTTTCTTGGGACGAGCACCGGAAGTCCTCGAGCTCAGCCCGTTTCCTTTGCTGCAAGTGCATTTCCAGTGGTTTCTGACACCGGACGAGCGTTCGCCACTCGTTGGAAGCTTCGGCCATCTTTTGGACCGTTTTGGGTCGCACCACAGTTCTCCCTCCAACGAGCTCGCTTCCCGACCTATACCTCCGGAAAACGTGTCAGGGAGCATGCCAGGAGTGTGGGTTGAAGTCCTCGGAGCACGAGACCCGAAGATCGAAAGACTTATGACCAATACGGAGCAAAGGGAAGAAACCGTCGGGGGACCGCTTTTTACCCCAGGACGAGAAAAATGAGTCCGGGGCATTCCCGCTCGCGTTTTCTTGGGACGAGCACCGGAAGTCCTCGAGCTCAGCCCGTTTCCTTCGCTGCAAGTGCATTTCCAGTGGTTTCTGACACCGGACGAGCGTTCGCCACTCGTTGGAAGCTTCGGCCATCTTTTGGACCGTTTTGGGTCGCACCACAGTTCTCCCTCCAACGAGCTCGCTTCCCGACCTATACCTCCGGAAAACGTGTCAGGGAGCATGCCGGGAGTGTGGGTTGAAGTCCTCGGAGCACGAGACCCGAAGATCGAAAGACTTATGACCAATACGGAGCAAAGGGAAGAAACCGTCGGGGGACCGCTTTTTACCCCAGGACGAGAAAACTGAGTCCGGGGCATTCCCACTCGCGTTTTCTTGGGACGAGCACCGGAAGTCCTCGAGCTCAGCCCGTTTCCTTCGCTGCAAGTGCATTTCCAGTGGTTTCTGACACCGGACGAGCGTTCGCCACTCGTTGGAAGCTTCGGCCATCTTTTGGACCGTTTTGGGTCGCACCACAGTTCTCCCTCCAACGAGCTCGCTTCCCGACCTATACCTCCGGAAAACGTGTCAGGGAGCATGCCAGGAGTGTGGGTTGAAGTCCTCGGAGCACGAGACCCGAAGATCGAAAGACTTATGACCAATACGGAGCAAAGGGAAGAAACCGTCGGGGGACCGCTTTTTACCCCAGGACGAGAAAACTGAGTCCGGGGCATTCCCGCTCGCGTTTTCTTGGGACGAGCACCGGAAGTCCTCGAGCTCAGCCCGTTTCCTTTGCTGCAAGTGCATTTCCAGTGGTTTCTGACACCGGACGAGCGTTCGCCACTCGTTGGAAGCTTCGGCCATCTTTTGGACCGTTTTGGGTCGCACCACAGTTCTCCCTCCAACGAGCTCGCTTCCCGACCTATACCTCCGGAAAACGTGTCAGGGAGCATGCCAGGAGTGTGGGTTGAAGTCCTCGGAGCACGAGACCCGAAGATCGAAAGACTTACGACCAATACGGAGCAAAGGGAAGAAACCGTCGGGGGACCGCTTTTTACCCCAGGACGAGAAAACTGAGTCCGGGGCATTCCCGCTCGCGTTTTCTTGGGACGAGCACCGGAAGTCCTCGAGCTCAGCCCGTTTCCTTCGCTACAAGTGCATTTCCAGTGGTTTCTGACACCGGACGAGCGTTCGCCACTCGTTGGAAGCTTCGGCCATCTTTTGGACCGTTTTGGGTCGCACCACAGTTCTCCCTCCAACGAGCTCGCTTCCCGACCTATACCTCCGGAAAACGTGTCAGGGAGCATGCCAGGAGTGTGGGTTGAAGTCCTCGGAGCACGAGACCCGAAGATCGAAAGACTTACGACCAATACGGAGCAAAGGGAAGAAACCGTCGGGGGACCGCTTTTTACCCCAGGACGAGAAAACTGAGTCCGGGGCATTCCCGCTCGCGTTTTCTTGGGACGAGCACCGGAAGTCCTCGAGCTCAGCCCGTTTCCTTCGCTGCAAGTGCATTTCCAGTGGTTTCTGACACCGGACGAGCGTTCGCCACTCGTTGGAAGCTTCGGCCATCTTTTGGACCGTTTTGGGTCGCACCACAGTTCTCCCTCCAACGAGCTCGCTTCCCGACCTATACCTCCGGAAAACGTGTCAGGGAGCATGCCAGGAGTGTGGGTTGAAGTCCTCGGAGCACGAGACCCGAAGATCGAAAGACTTATGACCAATACGGAGCAAAGGGAAGAAACCGTCGGGGGACCGCTTTTTACCCCAGGACGAGAAAACTGAGTCCGGGGCATTCCCGCTCGCGTTTTCTTGGGACGAGCACCGGAAGTCCTCGAGCTCAGCCCGTTTCCTTCGCTGCAAGTGCATTTCCAGTGGTTTCTGACACCGGACGAGCGTTCGCCACTCGTTGGAAGCTTCGGCCATCTTTTGGACCGTTTTGGGTCGCACCACAGTTCTCCCTCCAACGAGCTCGCTTCCCGACCTATACCTCCGGAAAACGTGTCAGGGAGCATGCCAGGAGTGTGGGTTGAAGTCCTCGGAGCACGAGACCCGAAGATCGAAAGACTTATGACCAATACGGAGCAAAGGGAAGAAACCGTCGGGGGACCGCTTTTTACCCCAGGACGAGAAAACTGAGTCCGGGGCATTCCCGCTCGCGTTTTCTTGGGACGAGCACCGGAAGTCCTCGAGCTCAGCCCGTTTCCTTCGCTGCAAGTGCATTTGCAGTGGTTTCTGACACCGGACGAGCGTTCGCCACTCGTTGGAAGCTTCGGCCATCTTTTGGACCGTTTTGGGTCGCACCACAGTTCTCCCTCCAACGAGCTCGCTTCCCGACCTATACCTCCGGAAAACGTGTCAGGGAGCATGCCAGGAGTGTGGGTTGAAGTCCTCGGAGCACGAGACCCGAAGATCGAAAGACTTATGACCAATACGGAGCAAAGGGAAGAAACCGTCGGGGGACCGCTTTTTACCCCAGGACGAGAAAACTGAGTCCGGGGCATTCCCGCTCGCGTTTTCTTGGGACGAGCACCGGAAGTCCTCGAGCTCAGCCCGTTTCCTTCGCTGCAAGTGCATTTCCAGTGGTTTCTGACACCGGACGAGCGTTCGCCACTCGTTGGAAGCTTCGGCCATCTTTTGGACCGTTTTGGGTCGCACCACAGTTCTCCCTCCAACGAGCTCGCTTCCCAACCTATACCTCCGGAAAACGTGTCAGGGAGCATGCCAGGAGTGTGGGTTGAAGTCCTCGGAGCACGAGACCCGAAGATCGAAAGACTTATGACCAATACGGAGCAAAGGGAAGAAACCGTCGGGGGACCGCTTTTTACCCCAGGACGAGAAAACTGAGTCCGGGGCATTCCCGCTCGCGTTTTCTTGGGACGAGCACCGGAAGTCCTCGAGCTCAGCCCGTTTCCTTCGCTGCAAGTGCATTTCCAGTGGTTTCTGACACCGGACGAGCGTTCGCCACTCGTTGGAAGCTTCGGCCATCTTTTGGACCGTTTTGGGTCGCACCACAGTTCTCCCTCCAACGAGCTCGCTTCCCGACCTATACCTCCGGAAAACGTGTCAGGGAGCATGCCAGGAGTG
This sequence comes from Cucumis melo, assembly GCF_025177605.1. Lineage (NCBI taxonomy): Eukaryota > Viridiplantae > Streptophyta > Magnoliopsida > Cucurbitales > Cucurbitaceae > Cucumis > Cucumis melo. The sequence goes on from NW_026124124.1 coordinate 5,973, forward strand.
TGGGTTGAAGTCCTCGGAGCACGAGACCCGAAGATCGAAAGACTTATGACCAATACGGAGCAAAGGGAAGAAACCGTCGGGGGACCGCTTTTTACCCCAGGACGAGAAAACTGAGTCCGGGGCATTCCCGCTCGCGTTTTCTTGGGACGAGCACCGGAAGTCCTCGAGCTCAGCCCGTTTCCTTCGCTGCAAGTGCATTTCCAGTGGTTTCTGACACCGGACGAGCGTTCGCCACTCGTTGGAAGCTTCGGCCATCTTTTGGACCGTTTTGGGTCGCACCACAGTTCTCCCTCCAACGAGCTCGCTTCCCGACCTATACCTCCGGAAAACGTGTCAGGGAGCATGCCAGGAGTGTGGGTTGAAGTCCTCGGAGCACGAGACCCGAAGATCGAAAGACTTATGACCAATACGGAGCAAAGGGAAGAAACCGTCGGGGGACCGCTTTTTACCCCAGGACGAGAAAACTGAGTCCGGGGCATTCCCGCTCGCGTTTTCTTGGGACGAGCACCGGAAGTCCTCGAGCTCAGCCCGTTTCCTTCGCTGCAAGTGCATTTCCAGTGGTTTCTGACACCGGACGAGCGTTCGCCACTCGTTGGAAGCTTCGGCCATCTTTTGGACCGTTTTGGGTCGCACCACAGTTCTCCCTCCAACGAGCTCGCTTCCCGACCTATACCTCCGGAAAACGTGTCAGGGAGCATGCCAGGAGTGTGGGTTGAAGTCCTCGGAGCACGAGACCCGAAGATCGAAAGACTTATGACCAATACGGAGCAAAGGGAAGAAACCGTCGGGGGACCGCTTTTTACCCCAGGACGAGAAAACTGAGTCCGGGGCATTCCCGCTCGCGTTTTCTTGGGACGAGCACCGGAAGTCCTCGAGCTCAGCCCGTTTCCTTCGCTGCAAGTGCATTTGCAGTGGTTTCTGACACCGGACGAGCGTTCGCCACTCGTTGGAAGCTTCGGCCATCTTTTGGACCGTTTTGGGTCGCACCACAGTTCTCCCTCCAACGAGCTCGCTTCCCGACCTATACCTCCGGAAAACGTGTCAGGGAGCATGCCAGGAGTGTGGGTTGAAGTCCTCGGAGCACGAGACCCGAAGATCGAAAGACTTATGACCAATACGGAGCAAAGGGAAGAAACCGTCGGGGGACCGCTTTTTACCCCAGGACGAGAAAACTGAGTCCGGGGCATTCCCGCTCGCGTTTTCTTGGGACGAGCACCGGAAGTCCTCGAGCTCAGCCCGTTTCCTTCGCTGCAAGTGCATTTCCAGTGGTTTCTGACACCGGACGAGCGTTCGCCACTCGTTGGAAGCTTCGGCCATCTTTTGGACCGTTTTGGGTCGCACCACAGTTCTCCCTCCAACGAGCTCGCTTCCCGACCTATACCTCCGGAAAACGTGTCAGGGAGCATGCCAGGAGTGTGGGTTGAAGTCCTCGGAGCACGAGACCCGAAGATCGAAAGACTTATGACCAATACGGAGCAAAGGGAAGAAACCGTCGGGGGACCGCTTTTTACCCCAGGACGAGAAAACTGAGTCCGGGGCATTCCCGCTCGCGTTTTCTTGGGACGAGCACCGGAAGTCCTCGAGCTCAGCCCGTTTCCTTCGCTGCAAGTGCATTTCCAGTGGTTTCTGACACCGGACGAGCGTTCGCCACTCGTTGGAAGCTTCGGCCATCTTTTGGACCGTTTTGGGTCGCACCACAGTTCTCCCTCCAACGAGCTCGCTTCCCGACCTATACCTCCGGAAAACGTGTCAGGGAGCATGCCAGGAGTGTGGGTTGAAGTCCTCGGAGCACGAGACCCGAAGATCGAAAGACTTATGACCAATACGGAGCAAAGGGAAGAAACCGTCGGGGGACCGCTTTTTACCCCAGGACGAGAAAACTGAGTCCGGGGCATTCCCGCTCGCGTTTTCTTGGGACGAGCACCGGAAGTCCTCGAGCTCAGCCCGTTTCCTTCGCTGCAAGTGCATTTCCAGTGGTTTCTGACACCGGACGAGCGTTCGCCACTCGTTGGAAGCTTCGGCCATCTTTTGGACCGTTTTGGGTCGCACCACAGTTCTCCCTCCAACGAGCTCGCTTCCCGACCTATACCTCCGGAAAACGTGTCAGGGAGCATGCCAGGAGTGTGGGTTGAAGTCCTCGGAGCACGAGACCCGAAGATCGAAAGACTTATGACCAATACGGAGCAAAGGGAAGAAACCGTCGGGGGACCGCTTTTTACCCCAGGACGAGAAAACTGAGTCCGGGGCATTCCCGCTCGCGTTTTCTTGGGACGAGCACCGGAAGTGCTCGAGCTCAGCCCGTTTCCTTCGCTGCAAGTGCATTTCCAGTGGTTTCTGACACCGGACGAGCGTTCGCCACTCGTTGGAAGCTTCGGCCATCTTTTGGACCGTTTTGGGTCGCACCACAGTTCTCCCTCCAACGAGCTCGCTTCCCGACCTATACCTCCGGAAAACGTGTCAGGGAGCATGCCAGGAGTGTGGGTTGAAGTCCTCGGAGCACGAGACCCGAAGATCGAAAGACTTATGACCAATACGGAGCAAAGGGAAGAAACCGTCGGGGGACCGCTTTTTACCCCAGGACGAGAAAACTGAGTCCGGGGCATTCCCGCTCGCGTTTTCTTGGGACGAGCACCGGAAGTCCTCGAGCTCAGCCCGTTTTCTTCGCTGCAAGTGCATTTCCAGTGGTTTCTGACACCGGACGAGCGTTCGCCACTCGTTGGAAGCTTCGGCCATCTTTTGGACCGTTTTGGGTCGCACCACAGTTCTCCTTCCAACGAGCTCGCTTCCCGACCTATACCTCCGGAAAACGTGTCAGGGAGCATGCCAGGAGTGTGGGTTGAAGTCCTCGGAGCACGAGACCCGAAGATCGAAAGACTTATGACCAATACGGAGCAAAGGGAGAAACCGTCGGGGGACCGCTTTTTACCCCAGGACGAGAAAACTGAGTCCGGGGCATTCCCGCTCGCGTTTTCTTGGGACGAGCACCGGAAGTCCTCGAGCTCAGCCCGTTTCCTTCGCTGCAAGTGCATTTCCAGTGGTTTCTGACACCGGACGAGCGTTCGCCACTCGTTGGAAGCTTCGGCCATCTTTTGGACCGTTTTGGGTCGCACCACAGTTCTCCCTCCAACGAGCTCGCTTCCCGACCTATACCTCCGGAAAACGTGTCAGGGAGCATGCCAGGAGTGTGGGTTGAAGTCCTCGGAGCACGAGACCCGAAGATCGAAAGACTTATGACCAATACGGAGCAAAGGGAAGAAACCGTCGGGGGACCGCTTTTTACCCCAGGACGAGAAAACTGAGTCCGGGGCATTCCCGCTCGCGTTTTCTTGGGACGAGCACCGGAAGTCCTCGAGCTCAGCCCGTTTCCTTCGCTGCAAGTGCATTTCCAGTGGTTTCTGACACCGGACGAGCGTTCGCCACTCGTTGGAAGCTTCGGCCATCTTTTGGACCGTTTTGGGTCGCACCACAGTTCTCCCTCCAACGAGCTCGCTTCCCGACCTATACCTCCGGAAAACGTGTCAGGGAGCATGCCAGGAGTGTGGGTTGAAGTCCTCGGAGCACGAGACCCGAAGATCGAAAGACTTATGACCAATACGGAGCAAAGGGAAGAAACCGTCGGGGGACCGCTTTTTACCCCAGGACGAGAAAACTGAGTCCGGGGCATTCCCGCTCGCGTTTTCTTGGGACGAGCACCGGAAGTCCTCGAGCTCAGCCCGTTTTCTTCGCTGCAAGTGCATTTCCAGTGGTTTCTGACACCGGACGAGCGTTCGCCACTCGTTGGAAGCTTCGGCCATCTTTTGGACCGTTTTGGGTCGCACCACAGTTCTCCTTCCAACGAGCTCGCTTCCCGACCTATACCTCCGGAAAACGTGTCAGGGAGCATGCCAGGAGTGTGGGTTGAAGTCCTCGGAGCACGAGACCCGAAGATCGAAAGACTTATGACCAATACGGAGCAAAGGGAGAAACCGTCGGGGGACCGCTTTTTACCCCAGGACGAGAAAACTGAGTCCGGGGCATTCCCGCTCGCGTTTTCTTGGGACGAGCACCGGAAGTCCTCGAGCTCAGCCCGTTTCCTTCGCTGCAAGTGCATTTCCAGTGGTTTCTGACACCGGACGAGCGTTCGCCACTCGTTGGAAGCTTCGGCCATCTTTTGGACCGTTTTGGGTCGCACCACAGTTCTCCCTCCAACGAGCTCGCTTCCCGACCTATACCTCCGGAAAACGTGTCAGGGAGCATGCCAGGAGTGTGGGTTGAAGTCCTCGGAGCACGAGACCCGAAGATCGAAAGACTTATGACCAATACGGAGCAAAGGGAAGAAACCGTCGGGGGACCGCTTTTTACCCCAGGACGAGAAAACTGAGTCCGGGGCATTCCCGCTCGCGTTTTCATGGGACGAGCACCGGAAGTCCTCGAGCTCAGCCCGTTTCCTTCGCTGCAAGTGCATTTCCAGTGGTTTCTGACACCGGACGAGCGTTCGCCACTCGTTGGAAGCTTCGGCCATCTTTTGGACCGTTTTGGGTCGCACCACAGTTGTCCCTCCAACGAGCTCGCTTCCCGACCTATACCTCCGGAAAACGTGTCAGGGAGCATGCCAGGAGTGTGGGTTGAAGTCCTCGGAGCACGAGACCCGAAGATCGAAAGACTTATGACCAATACGGAGCAAAGGGAAGAAACCGTCGGGGGACCGCTTTTTACCCCAGGACGAGAAAACTGAGTCCGGGGCATTCCCGCTCGCGTTTTCTTGGGACGAGCACCGGAAGTCCTCGAGCTCAGCCCGTTTCCTTCGCTGCAAGTGCATTTCCAGTGGTTTCTGACACCGGACGAGCGTTCGCCACTCGTTGGAAGCTTCGGCCATCTTTTGGACCGTTTTGGGTCGCACCACAGTTCTACCTCCAACGAGCTCGCTTCCCGACGTATACCTCCGGAAAACGTGTCAGGGAGCATGCCAGGAGTGTGGGTTGAAGTCCTCGGAGCACGAGACCCGAAGATCGAAAGACTTATGACCAATACGGAGCAAAGGGAAGAAACCGTCGGGGGACCGCTTTTTACCCCAGGACGAGAAAACTGAGTCCGGGGCATTCCCGCTCGCGTTTTCTTGGGACGAGCACCGGAAGTCCTCGAGCTCAGCCCGTTTCCTTCGCTGCAAGTGCATTTCTAGTGGTTTCTGACACCGGACGAGCGTTCGCCACTCGTTGGAAGCTTCGGCCATCTTTTGGACCGTTTTGGGTCGCACCACAGTTCTCCCTCCAACGAGCTCGCTTCCCGACCTATACCTCCGGAAAACGTGTCAGGGAGCATGCCAGGAGTGTGGGTTGAAGTCCTCGGAGCACGAGACCCGAAGATCGAAAGACTTATGACCAATACGGAGCAAAGGGAAGAAACCGTCGGGGGACCGCTTTTTACCCAAGACGAGAAAACTGAGTCCGGGGCATTCCCGCTCGCGTTTTCTTGGGACGAGCACCGGAAGTCCTCGAGCTCAGCCCGTTTCCTTCGCTGCAAGTGCATTTCCAGTGGTTTCTGACACCGGACGAGCGTTCGCCACTCGTTGGAAGCTTCGGCCATCTTTTGGACCGTTTTGGGTCGCACCACAGTTCTCCCTCCAACGAGCTCGCTTCCCGACCTATACCTCCGGAAAACGTGTCAGGGAGCATGCCAGGAGTGTGGGTTGAAGTCCTCGGAGCACGAGACCCGAAGATCGAAAGACTTATGACCAATACGGAGCAAAGGGAAGAAACCGTCGGGGGACCGCTTTTTACCCCAGGACGAGAAAACTGAGTCCGGGGCATTCCCGCTCGCGTTTTCTTGGGACGAGCACCGGAAGTCCTCGAGCTCAGCCCGTTTCCTTCGCTGCAAGTGCATTTCCAGTGGTTTCTGACATCGGACGAGCATTCGCCACTCGTTGGAAGCTTCGGCCATCTTTTGGACCGTTTTGGGTCGCACCACAGTTCTCCCTCCAACGAGCTCGCTTCCCGACCTATACCTCCGGAAAACGTGTCAGGGAGCATGCCAGGAGCGTGGGTTGAAGTCCTCGGAGCACGAGACCCGAAGATCGAAAGACTTGTGACCAATACGGAGCAAAGGGAAGAAACCGTCGGGGGACCGCTTTTTACCCCAGGACGAGAAAACTGAGTCCGGGGCATTCCCGCTCTCGTTTTCTTGGGACGAGCACCGGAAGTCCTCGAGCTCAGCCCGTTTCCTTCGCTGCAAGTGCATTTCCAGTTGTTTCTGAAACCGGACGAGCGCTCGCCACTCGTTGGAAGCTTCGGCCATCTTTTGGACCGTTTTGGGTCGCACCACAGTTCTCCCTCCAACGAGCTCGCTTCCCGACCTATACCTCCGGAAAACGTGTCAGGGAGCATGCCAGGAGCGTGGGTTGAAGTCCTCGGAGCACGAGACCCGAAGATCGAAAGACTTATGACCAATACGGAGCAAAGGGAAGAAACCGTCGGGGGACCGCTTTTTACCCCAGGACGAGAAAACTGAGTCCGGGGCATTCCCGCTCGCGTTTTCTTGGGACGAGCACCGGAAGTCCTCGAGCTCAGCCCGTTTCCTTCGCTGCAAGTGCATTTCCAGTGGTTTCTGACACCGGACGAGCGTTCGCCACTCGTTGGAAGCTTCGGCCATCTTTTGGACCGTTTTGGGTCGCACCACAGTTCTCCCTCCAACGAGCTCGCTTCCCGACCTATACCTCCGGAAAACGTGTCAGGGAGCATGCCAGGTGTGTGGGTTGAAGTCCTCGGAGCACGAGACCCGAACATCGAAAGACTTATGACCAATACGGAGCAAAGGGAAGAAACCGTCGGGGGACCGCTTTTTACCCCAGGACGAGAAAACTGAGTCCGGGGCATTCCCGCTCGCGTTTTCTTGGGACGAGCACCGGAAGTCCTCGAGCTCAGCCCGTTTCCTTCGCTGCAAGTGCATTTCCAGTGGTTTCTGACACCGGACGAGCGTTCGCCACTCGTTGGAAGCTTCGGCCATCTTTTGGACCGTTTTGGGTCGCACCACAGTTCTCCCTCCAACGAGCTTGCTTCCCGACCTATACCTCCGGAAAACGTGTCAGGGAGCATGCCAGGAGTGTGGGTTGAAGTCCTCGGAGCACGAGACCCGAACATCGAAAGACTTATGACCAATACGGAGCAAAGGGAAGAAACCGTCGGGGGACCGCTTTTTACCCCAGGTCGAGAAAACTGAGTCCGGGGCATTCCCGCTCGCGTTTTCTTGGGACGAGCACCGGAAGTCCTCGAGCTCAGCCCGTTTCCTTCGCTGCAAGTGCATTTCCAGTGGTTTCTGACACCGGACGAGCGTTCGCCACTCGTTGGAAGCTTCGGCCATCTTTTGGACCGTTTTGGGTCGCACCACAGTTCTCCCTCCAACGAGCTCGCTTCCCGACCTATACCTCCGGAAAACGTGTCAGGGAGCATGCCAGGAGCGTGGGTTGAAGTCCTCGGAGCACGAGACCCGAAGATCGAAAGACTTATGACCAATACGGAGCAAAGGGAAGAAACCGTCGGGGGACCGCTTTTTACCCCAGGACGAGAAAACTGAGTCTGGGGCATTCCCGCTCGCGTTTTCTTGGGACGAGCACCGGAAGTCCTCGAGCTCAGCCCGTTTCCTTCGCTGCAAGTGCATTTCCAGTGGTTTCTGACACCGGACGAGCGTTCGCCACTCGTTGGAAGCTTCGGCCATCTTTTGGACCGTTTTGGGTCGCACCACAGTTCTCCCTCCAACGAGCTCGCTTCCCGAACTATACCTCCGGAAAACGTGTCAGGGAGCATGCCAGGAGCGTGGGTTGAAGTCCTCGGAGCACGAGACCCGAGGATCGAAAGACTTATGACCAATACAGAGCAAAGGGAAGAAACCGTCGGGGGACCGCTTTTTACCCCAGGACGAGAAAACTGAGTTCGGGGCATTCCCGCTCGCGTTTTCTTGGGACGAGCACCGGAAGTCCTCGAGCTCAGCCCGTTTCCTTCGCTGCAAGTGCATTTCCAGTGGTTTCTGACACCGGACGAGCGTTCGCCACTCGTTGGAAGCTTCGGCCATCTTTTGGACCGTTTTGGGTCGCACCACAGTTCTCCCTCCAACGAGCTCGCTTCCCGACCTATACCTCCGGAAAACGTGTCAGGGAGCATGCCAGGAGCGTGGGTTGAAGTCCTCGGAGCACGAGACCCGAAGATCGAAAGACTTATGACCAATACGGAGCAAAGGGAAGAAACCGTCGGGGGACCGCTTTTTACCCCAGGACGAGAAAACTGAGTCTGGGGCATTCCCGCTCGCGTTTTCTTGGGACGAGCACCGGAAGTCCTCGAGCTCCGCCCGTTTCCTTCGCTGCAAGTGCATTTCCAGTGGTTTCTGACACCGGACGAGCGTTCGCCACTCGTTGGAAGCTTCGGCCATCTTTTGGACCGTTTTGGGTCGCACCACAGTTCTCCCTCCAACGAGCTCGCTTCCCGACCTATACCTCCGGAAAACGTGTCAGGGAGCATGCCAGGAGCGTGGGTTGAAGTCCTCGGAGCACGAGACCCGAAGATCGAAAGACTTATGACCAATACGGAGCAAAGGGAAGAAACCGTCGGGGGACCGCTTTTTACCCCAGGACGAGAAAACTGAGTCCGGGGCATTCCCGCTCGCGTTTTCTTGGGACGAGCACCGGAAGTCCTCGAGCTCAGCCCGTTTCCTTCGCTGCAAGTGCATTTCCAGTGGTTTCTGACACCGGACGAGCGTTCGCCACTCGTTGGAAGCTTCGGCCATCTTTTGGACCGTTTTGGGTCGCACCACAGTTCTCCCTCCAACGAGCTCGCTTCCCGACCTATACCTCCGGAAAACGTGTCAGGGAGCATGCCAGGAGTGTGGGTTGAAGTCCTCGGAGCACGAGACCCGAAGATCGAAAGACTTATGACCAATACGGAGCAAAGGGAAGAAACCGTCGGGGGACCGCTTTTTACCCCAGGACGAGAAAACTGAGTCCGGGGCATTCCCGCTCGCGTTTTCTTGGGACGAGCACCGGAAGTCCTCGAGCTCAGCCCGTTTCCTTCGCTGCAAGTGCATTTCCAGTGGTTTCTGACACCGGACGAGCGTTCGCCACTCGTTGGAAGCTTCGGCCATCTTTTGGACCGTTTTGGGTCGCACCACAGTTCTCCCTCCAACGAGCTTGCTTCCCGACCTATACCTCCGGAAAACGTGTCAGGGAGCATGCCAGGAGTGTGGGTTGAAGTCCTCGGAGCACGAGACCCGAACATCGAAAGACTTATGACCAATACGGAGCAAAGGGAAGAAACCGTCGGGGGACCGCTTTTTACCCCAGGACGAGAAAACTGAGTCCGGGGCATTCCCGCTCGCGTTTTCTTGGGACGAGCACCGGAAGTCCTCGAGCTCAGCCCGTTTCCTTCGCTGCAAGTGCATTTCCAGTGGTTTCTGACACCGGACGAGCGTTCGCCACTCGTTGGAAGCTTCGGCCATCTTTTGGACCGTTTTGGGTCGCACCACAGTTCTCCCTCCAACGAGCTCGCTTCCCGACCTATACCTCCGGAAAACGTGTCAGGGAGCATGCCAGGAGCGTGGGTTGAAGTCCTCGGAGCACGAGACCCGAAGATCGAAAGACTTATGACCAATACGGAGCAAAGGGAAGAAACCGTCGGGGGACCGCTTTTTACCCCAGGACGAGAAAACTGAGTCCGGGGCATTCCCGCTCGCGTTTTCTTGGGACGAGCACCGGAAGTCCTCGAGCTCAGCCCGTTTCCTTCGCTGCAAGTGCATTTCCAGTGGTTTCTGACACCGGACGAGCGTTCGCCACTCGTTGGAAGCTTCGGCCATCTTTTGGACCGTTTTGGGTCGCACCACAGTTCTCCCTCCAACGAGCTCGCTTCCCGACCTATACCTCCGGAAAACGTGTCAGGGAGCATGCCAGGAGTGTGGGTTGAAGTCCTCGGAGCACGAGACCCGAAGATCGAAAGACTTATGACCAATACGGAGCAAAGGGAAGAAACCGTCGGGGGACCGCTTTTTACCCCAGGACGAGAAAACTGAGTCCGGGGCATTCCCGCTCGCGTTTTCTTGGGACGAGCACCGGAAGTCCTCGAGCTCAGCCCGTTTCCTTCGCTGCAAGTGCATTTCCAGTGGTTTCTGACACCGGACGAGCGTTCGCCACTCGTTGGAAGCTTCGGCCATCTTTTGGACCGTTTTGGGTCGCACCACAGTTCTCCCTCCAACGAGCTTGCTTCCCGACCTATACCTCCGGAAAACGTGTCAGGGAGCATGCCAGGAGTGTGGGTTGAAGTCCTCGGAGCACGAGACCCGAACATCGAAAGACTTATGACCAATACGGAGCAAAGGGAAGAAACCGTCGGGGGACCGCTTTTTACCCCAGGACGAGAAAACTGAGTCCGGGGCATTCCCGCTCGCGTTTTCTTGGGACGAGCACCGGAAGTCCTCGAGCTCAGCCCGTTTCCTTCGCTGCAAGTGCATTTCCAGTGGTTTCTGACACCGGACGAGCGTTCGCCACTCGTTGGAAGCTTCGGCCATCTTTTGGACCGTTTTGGGTCGCACCACAGTTCTCCCTCCAACGAGCTCGCTTCCCGACCTATACCTCCGGAAAACGTGTCAGGGAGCATGCCAGGAGCGTGGGTTGAAGTCCTCGGAGCACGAGACCCGAAGATCGAAAGACTTATGACCAATACGGAGCAAAGGGAAGAAACCGTCGGGGGACCGCTTTTTACCCCAGGACGAGAAAACTGAGTCTGGGGCATTCCCGCTCGTGTTTTCTTGGGACGAGCACCGGAAGTCCTCGAGCTCAGCCCGTTTCCTTCGCTGCAAGTGCATTTCCAATGGTTTCTGACACCGGACGAGCGTTCGCCACTCGTTGGAAGCTTCGGCCATCTTTTGGACCGTTTTGGGTCGCACCACAGTTCTCCCTCCAACGAGCTCGCTTCCCGAACTATACCTCCGGAAAACGTGTCAGGAAGCATGCCAGGAGCGTGGGTTGAAGTCCTCGGAGCACGAGACCCGAAGATCGAAAGACTTATGACCAATACGGAGCAAAGGGAAGAAACCGTCGGGGGACCGCTTTTTACCCCAGGACGAGAAAACTGAGTCCGGGGCATTCCCGCTCGCGTTTTCTTGGGACGAGCACCGGAAGTCCTCGAGCTCAGCCCGTTTCCTTCGCTGCAAGTGCATTTCCAGTGGTTTCTGACAATGGACGAGCGTTCGCCACTCGTTGGAAGCTTCGGCCATCTTTTGGACCGTTTTGGGTCGCACCACAGTTCTCCCTCCAACGAGCTCGCTTCCCGACCTATACCTCCGGAAAACGTGTCAGGGAGCATGCCAGGAGCGTGGGTTGAAGTCCTCGGAGCACGAGACCCGAAGATCGAAAGACTTATGACCAATACGGAGCAAAGGGAAGAAACCGTCGGGGGACCGCTTTTTACCCCAGGACGAGAAAACTGAGTCTGGGGCATTCCCGCTCGCGTTTTCTTGGGACGAGCACCGGAAGTCCTTTAGCTCAGCCCGTTTCCTTCGCTGCAAGTGCATTTCCAGTGGTTTCTGACACCGGACGAGCGTTCGCCACTCGTTGGAAGCTTCGGCCATCTTTTGGACCGTTTTGGGTCGCACCACAGTTCTCCCTCCAACGAGCTCGCTTCCCGACCTATACCTCCGGAAAACGTGTCAGGGAGCATGCCAGGAGCGTGGGTTGAAGTCCTCGGAGCACGAGACCCGAAGATCGAAAGACTTATGACCAATACGGAGCAAAGGGAAGAAACCGTCGGGGGACCGCTTTTTACCCCAGGACGAGAAAACTGAGTCTGGGGCATTCCCGCTCGCGTTTTCTTGGGACGAGCACCGGAAGTCCTCGAGCTCAGCCCGTTTCCTTCGCTGCAAGTGCATTTCCAGTGGTTTCTGACACCGGACGAGCGTTCGCCACTCGTTGGAAGCTTCGGCCATCTTTTGGACCGTTTTGGGTCGCACCACAGTTCTCCCTCCAACGAGCTCGCTTCCCGACCTATACCTCCGGAAAACGTGTCATGGAGAATGCCAGGAGCGTGGGTTGAAGTCCTCGGAGCACGAGACCCGAAGATCGAAAGACTTATGACCAATACGGAGCAAAGGGAAGAAACCGTCGGGGGACCGCTTTTTACCCCAGGACGAGAAAACTGAGTCCGGGGCATTCCCGCTCGCGTTTTCTTGGGACGAGCACCGGAAGTCCTCGAGCTCAGCCCGTTTCCTTCGCTGCAAGTGCATTTCCAGTGGTTTCTGACACCGGACGAGCGTTCGCCACTCGTTGGAAGCTTCGGCCATCTTTTGGACCGTTTTGGGTCGCACCACAGTTCTCCCTCCAACGAGCTCGCTTCCCGACCTATACCTCCGGAAAACGTGTCAGGGAGCATGCCAGGAGCGTGGGTTGAAGTCCTCGGAGCACGAGACCCGAAGATCGAAAGACTTATGACCAATACGGAGCAAAGGGAAGAAACCGTCGGGGGACCGCTTTTTACCCCAGGACGAGAAAACTGAGTCCGGGGCATTCCCGCTCGCGTTTTCTTGGGACGAGCACCGAAAGTCCTCGAGCTCAGCCCGTTTCCTTCGCTGCAAGTGCATTTCCAGTGGTTTCTGACACCGGACGAGCGTTCGCCACTCGTTGGAAGCTTCGGCCATCTTTTGGACCGTTTTGGGTCGCACCACAGTTCTCCCTCCAACGAGCTCGCTTCCCGACCTATACCTCCGGAAAACGTGTCAGGGAGCATGCCAGGAGTGTGGGTTGAAGTCCTCGGAGCACGAGACCCGAAGATCGAAAGACTTATGACCAATACCGAGCAAAGGGAAGAAACCGTCGGGGGACCGCTTTTTACCCCAGGACGAGAAAACTGAGTCCGGGGCATTCCCGCTCGCGTTTTCTTGGGACGAGCACCGGAAGTCCTCGAGCTCAGCCCGTTTCCTTCGCTGCAAGTGCATTTCCAGTGGTTTCTGACACCGGACGAGCGTTCGCCACTCGTTGGAAGCTTCGGCCATCTTTTGGACCGTTTTGGGTCGCACCACAGTTCTCCCTCCAACGAGCTCGCTTCCCGACCTATACCTCCGGAAAACGTGTCAGGGAGCATGCCAGGAGTGTGGGTTGAAGTCCTCGGAGCACGAGACCCGAAGATCGAAAGACTTATGACCAATACGGAGCAAAGGGAAGAAACCGTCGGGGGACCGCTTTTTACCCCAGGACGAGAAAACTGAGTCCGGGGCATTCCCGCTCGCGTTTTCTTGGGACGAGCACCGGAAGTCCTCGAGCTCAGCCCGTTTCCTTCGCTGCAAGTGCATTTCCAGTGGTTTCTGACACCGGACGAGCGTTCGCCACTCGTTGGAAGCTTCGGCCATCTTTTGGACCGTTTTGGGTCGCACCACAGTTCTCCCTCCAACGAGCTCGCTTCCCGAACTATACCTCCGGAAAACGTGTCAGGGAGCATGCCAGGAGCGTGGGTTGAAGTCCTCGGAGCACGAGACCCGAAGATCGAAAGACTTATGACCAATACGGAGCAAAGGGAAGAAACCGTCGGGGGACCGCTTTTTACCCCAGGACGAGAAAACTGAGTCCGGGGCATTCCCGCTCGCGTTTTCTTGGGACGAGCACCGGAAGTCCTCGAGCTCAGCCCGTTTCCTTCGCTGCAAGTGCATTTCCAGTGGTTTCTGACACCGGACGAGCGTTCGCCACTCGTTGGAAGCTTCGGCCATCTTTTGGACCGTTTTGGGTCGCACCACAGTTCTCCCTCCAACGAGCGCGCTTCCCGACCTATACCTCCGGAAAACGTGTCAGGGAGCATGCCAGGAGCGTGGGTTGAAGTCCTCGGAGCACGAGACCCGAAGATCGAAAGACTTATGACCAATACGGAGCAAAGGGAAGAAACCGTCGGGGGACCGCTTTTTACCCCAGGACGAGAAAACTGAGTCTGGGGCATTCCCGCTCGCGTTTTCTTGGGACGAGCACCGGAAGTCCTCGAGCTCAGCCCGTTTCCTTCGCTGCAAGTGCATTTCCAGTGGTTTCTGACACCGGACGAGCGTTCGCCACTCGTTGGAAGCTTCGGCCATCTTTTGGACCGTTTTGGGTCGCACCACAGTTCTCCCTCCAACGAGCTCGCTTCCCGACCTATACCTCCGGAAAACGTGTCAGGGAGCATGTCAGGAGCGTGGGTTGAAGTCCTCGGAGCACGAGACCCGAAGATCGAAAGACTTATGACCAATACGGAGCAAAGGGAGGAAACCGTCGGGGGACCGCTTTTTACCCCAGGACGAGAAAACTGAGTCCGGGGCATTCCCGCTCGCGTTTTCTTGGGACGAGCACCGGAAGTCCTCGAGCTCAGCCCGTTTCCTTCGCTGCAAGTGCATTTCCAGTGGTTTCTGACACCGGACGAGCGTTCGCCACTCGTTGGAAGCTTCGGCCATCTTTTGGACCGTTTTGGGTCGCACCACAGTTCTCCCTCCAACGAGCTCGCTTCCCGACCTATACCTCTGGAAAACGTGTCAGGGAGCATGCCAGGAGCGTGGGTTGAAGTCCTCGGAGCACGAGACCCAAAGATCGAAAGACTTATGACCAATACGGAGCAAAGGGAAGAAACCGTCGGGGGACCGCTTTTTACCCCAGGACGAGAAAACTGAGTCCGGGGCATTCCCGCTCGCGTTTTCTTGGGACGAGCACCGAAAGTCCTCAAGCTCAGCCCGTTTCCTTCGCTGCAAGTGCATTTCCAGTGGTTTCTGACACCGGACGAGCGTTCGCCACTCGTTGGAAGCTTCGGCCATCTTTTGGACCGTTTTGGGTCGCACCACAGTTCTCCCTCCAACGAGCTCGCTTCCCGACCTATACCTCCGGAAAACGTGTCAGGGAGCATGCCAGGAGTGTGGGTTGAAGTCCTCGGAGCACGAGACCCGAAGATCGAAAGACTTATGACCAATACCGAGCAAAGGGAAGAAACCGTCGGGGGACCTCTTTTTACCCCAGGACGAGAAAACTGAGTCCGGGGCATTCCCGCTCGCGTTTTCTTGGGACGAGCACCGGAAGTCGTCGAGCTCAGCCCGTTTCCTTCGCTGCAAGTGCATTTCCAGTGGTTTCTGACACCGGACGAGCGTTCGCCACTCGTTGGAAGCTTCGGCCATCTTTTGGACCGTTTTGGGTCGCACCACAGTTCTCCCTCCAACGAGCTCGCTTCCCGACCTATACCTCCGGAAAACGTGTCAGGGAGCATGCCAGGAGTGTGGGTTGAAGTCCTCGGAGCACGAGACCCGAAGATCGAAAGACTTATGACCAATACCGAGCAAAGGGAAGAAACCGTCGGGGGACCTCTTTTTACCCCAGGACGAGAAAACTGAGTCCGGGGCATTCCCGCTCGCGTTTTCTTGGGACGAGCACCGGAAGTCCTCGAGCTCAGCCCGTTTCCTTCGCTGCAAGTGCATTTCCAGTGGTTTCTAACACCGGACGAGCGTTCGCCACTCGTTGGAAGCTCCGGCCATCTTTTGGACCGTTTTGGGTCGCACCACAGTTCTCCCTCCAACGAGCTCGCTTCCCGACCTATACCTCCGGAAAACGTGTCAGGGAGCATGCCAGGAGTGTGGGTTGAAGTCCTCGGAGCACGAGACCCGAAGATCGAAAGACTTATGACCAATACGGAGCAAAGGGAAGAAACCGTCGGGGGACCGCTTTTTACCCCAGGACGAGAAAACTGAGTCCGGGGCATTCCCGCTCGCGTTTTCTTGGGACGAGCACCGGAAGTCCTCGAGCTCAGCCCGTTTCCTTCGCTGCAAGTGCATTTCCAGTGGTTTCTAACACCGGACGAGCGTTCGCCACTCGTTGGAAGCTCCGGCCATCTTTTGGACCGTTTTGGGTCGCACCACAGTTCTCCCTCCAACGAGCTCGCTTCCCGACCTATACCTCCAGAAAACGTGTCAGGGAGCATGCCACGAGTGTGGGTTGAAGTCCTCGGAGCACGAGACCCGAAGATCGAAAGACTTATGACCAATACGGAGCAAAGGGAAGAAACCGTCGGGGGACCGCTTTTTACCCCAGGACGAGAAAACTGAGTCCGGGGCATTCCCGCTCGCGTTTTCTTGGGACGAGCACCGGAAGTCCTCGAGCTCAGCCCGTTTCCTTCGCTGCAAGTGCATTTCCAGTGGTTTCTGACACCGGACGAGCGTTCGCCACTCGTTGGATGCTTCGGCCATCTTTTGGACCGTTTTGGGTCGCACCACAGTTCTCCCTCCAACGAGCTCGCTTCCCGACCTATACCTCCGGAAAACGTGTCAGGGAGCATGCCAGGAGTGTGGGTTGAAGTCCTCGGAGCACGAGACCCGAAGATCGAAAGACTTATGACCAATACGGAGCAAAGGGAAGAAACCGTCGGGTGACCGCTTTTTACCCCAGGACGAGAAAACTGAGTCCGGGGCATTCCCGCTCGCGTTTTCTTGGGACGAGCACCGGAAGTCCTCGAGCTCAGCCCGTTTCCTTCGCTGCAAGTGCATTTCCAGTGGTTTCTGACACCGGACGAGCGTTCGCCACTCGTTGGAAGCTTCGGCCATCTTTTGGACCGTTTTGGGTCGCACCACAGTTCTCCCTCCAACGAGCTCGCTTCCCGACCTATACCTCCGGAAAACGTGTCAGGGAGCATGCCAGGAGTGTGGGTTGAAGTCCTCGGAGCACGAGACCCGAAGATCGAAAGACTTATGACCAATACGGAGCAAAGGGAAGAAACCGTCGGGGGACCGCTTTTTACCCCAGGACGAGAAAACTGAGTCCGGGGCATTCCCGCTCGCGTTTTCTTGGGACGAGCACCGGAAGTCCTCGAGCTCAGCCCGTTTCCTTCGCTGCAAGTGCATTTCCAGTGGTTTCTGACACCGGACGAGCGTTCGCCACTCGTTGGATGCTTCGGCCATCTTTTGGACCGTTTTGGGTCGCACCACAGTTCTCCCTCCAACGAGCTCGCTTCCCGACCTATACCTCCGGAAAACGTGTCAGGGAGCATGCCAGGAGTGTGGGTTGAAGTCCTCGGAGCACGAGACCCGAAGATCAAAAGACTTATTACCAATACGGAGCAAAGGGAAGAAACCGTCGGGGGACCGCTTTTTACCCCAGGACGAGAAAACTGAGTCCGGGGCATTCCCGCTCGCGTTTTCTTGGGACGAGCACCGGAAGTCCTCGAGCTCAGCCCGTTTCCTTCGCTGCAAGTGCATTTCCAGTGGTTTCTGACACCGGACGAGCGTTCGCCACTCGTTGGAAGCTTCGGCCATCTTTTGGACCGTTTTGGGTCGCACCACAGTTCTCCCTCCAACGAGCTCGCTTCCCGACCTATACCTCCGGAAAACGTGTCAGGGAGCATGCCAGGAGTGTGGGTTGAAGTCCTCGGAGCACGAGACCCGAAGATCGAAAGACTTATGACCAATACGGAGCAAAGGGAAGAAACCGTCGGGGGACCGCTTTTTACCCCAGGACGAGAAAACTGAGTCCGGGGCATTCCCGCTCGCGTTTTCTTGGGACGAGCACCGGAAGTCCTCGAGCTCAGCCCGTTTCCTTCGCTGCAAGTGCATTTCCAGTGGTTTCTGACACCGGACGAGCGTTCGCCACTCGTTGGAAGCTTCGGCCATCTTTTGGACCGTTTTGGGTCGCACCACAGTTCTCCCTCCAACGAGCTCGCTTCCCGACCTATACCTCCGGAAAACGTGTCAGGGAGCATGCCAGGAGTGTGGGTTGAAGTCCTCGGAGCACGAGACCCGAAGATCGAAAGACTTATGACCAATACGGAGCAAAGGGAAGAAACCGTCGGGGGACCGCTTTTTACCCTAGGACGAGAAAACTGAGTCCGGGGCATTCCCGCTCGCGTTTTCTTGGGACGAGCACCGGAAGTCCTCGAGCTCAGCCCGTTTCCTTCGCTGCAAGTGCATTTCCAGTGGTTTCTGACACCGGACGAGCGTTCGCCACTCGTTGGAAGCTCCGGCCATCTTTTGGACCGTTTTGGGTCGCACCACAGTTCTCCCTCCAACGAGCTCGCTTCCCGACCTATACCTCCGGAAAACGTGTCAGGGAGCATGCCAGGAGTGTGGGTTGAAGTCCTCGGAGCACGAGACCCGAAGATCGAAAGACTTATGATCAATACGGAGCAAAGGGAAGAAACCGTCGGGGGACAGCTTTTTACCCCAGGACGAGAAAACTGAGTCCGGGGCATTCCCGCTCGCGTTTTCTTGGGACGAGCACCGGAAGTCCTCGAGCTCAGCCCGTTTCCTTCGCTGCAAGTGCATTTCCAGTGGTTTCTGACACCAGACGAGCGTTCGCTACTCGTTGGAAGCTTCGGCCATCTTTTGGACCGTTTTGGGTCGCACCACAGTTCTCCCTCCAACGAGCTCGCTTCCCGACCTATACCTCCGGAAAACGTGTCAGGGAGCATGCCAGGAGTGTGGGTTGAAGTCCTCGGAGCACGAGACCCGAAGATCGAAAGACTTATGACCAATACGGAGCAAAGGGAAGAAACCGTCGGGGGACCGCTTTTTACCCCAGGACGAGAAAACTGAGTCCGGGGCATTCCCGCTCGCGTTTTCTTGGGACGAGCACCGGAAGTCCTCGAGCTCAGCCCGTTTCCTTCGCTGCAAGTGCATTTCCAGTGGTTTCTGACACCGGACGAGCGTTCGCCACTCGTTGGAAGCTTCGGCCATCTTTTGGACCGTTTTGGGTCGCACCACAGTTCTCCCTCCAACGAGCTCGCTTCCCGACCTATACCTCCGGAAAACGTGTCAGGGAGCATGCCAGGAGCGTGGGTTGAAGTCCTCGGAGCACGAGACCCGAAGATCGAAAGACTTATGACCAATACGGAGCAAAGGGAAGAAACCGTCGGGGGACCGCTTTTTACCCCAGGACGAGAAAACTGAGTCCGGGGCATTCCCGCTCGCGTTTTCTTGGGACGAGCACCGGAAGTCCTCGAGCTCAGCCCGTTTCCTTCGCTGCAAGTGCATTTCCAGTGGTTTCTGACACCGGACGAGCGTTCGCCACTCGTTGGAAGCTTCGGCCATCTTTTGGACCGTTTTGGGTCGCACCACAGTTCTCCCTCCAACGAGCTTGCTTCCCGACCTATACCTCCGGAAAACGTGTCAGGGAGCATGCCAGGAGTGTGGGTTGAAGTCCTCGGAGCACGAGACCCGAACATCGAAAGACTTATGACCAATACGGAGCAAAGGGAAGAAACCGTCGGGGGACCGCTTTTTACCCCAGGACGAGAAAACTGAGTCCGGGGCATTCCCGCTCGCGTTTTCTTGGGACGAGCACCGGAAGTCCTCGAGCTCAGCCCGTTTCCTTCGCTGCAAGTGCATTTCCAGTGGTTTCTGACACCGGACGAGCGTTCGCCACTCGTTGGAAGCTTCGGCCATCTTTTGGACCGTTTTGGGTCGCACCACAGTTCTCCCTCCAACGAGCTCGCTTCCCGACCTATACCTCCGGAAAACGTGTCAGGGAGCATGCCAGGAGCGTGGGTTGAAGTCCTCGGAGCACGAGACCCGAAGATCGAAAGACTTATGACCAATACGGAGCAAAGGGAAGAAACCGTCGGGGGACCGCTTTTTACCCCAGGACGAGAAAACTGAGTCTGGGGCATTCCCGCTCGTGTTTTCTTGGGACGAGCACCGGAAGTCCTCGAGCTCAGCCCGTTTCCTTCGCTGCAAGTGCATTTCCAATGGTTTCTGACACCGGACGAGCGTTCGCCACTCGTTGGAAGCTTCGGCCATCTTTTGGACCGTTTTGGGTCGCACCACAGTTCTCCCTCCAACGAGCTCGCTTCCCGAACTATACCTCCGGAAAACGTGTCAGGAAGCATGCCAGGAGCGTGGGTTGAAGTCCTCGGAGCACGAGACCCGAAGATCGAAAGACTTATGACCAATACGGAGCAAAGGGAAGAAACCGTCGGGGGACCGCTTTTTACCCCAGGACGAGAAAACTGAGTCCGGGGCATTCCCGCTCGCGTTTTCTTGGGACGAGCACCGGAAGTCCTCGAGCTCAGCCCGTTTCCTTCGCTGCAAGTGCATTTCCAGTGGTTTCTGACAATGGACGAGCGTTCGCCACTCGTTGGAAGCTTCGGCCATCTTTTGGACCGTTTTGGGTCGCACCACAGTTCTCCCTCCAACGAGCTCGCTTCCCGACCTATACCTCCGGAAAACGTGTCAGGGAGCATGCCAGGAGCGTGGGTTGAAGTCCTCGGAGCACGAGACCCGAAGATCGAAAGACTTATGACCAATACGGAGCAAAGGGAAGAAACCGTCGGGGGACCGCTTTTTACCCCAGGACGAGAAAACTGAGTCTGGGGCATTCCCGCTCGCGTTTTCTTGGGACGAGCACCGGAAGTCCTTTAGCTCAGCCCGTTTCCTTCGCTGCAAGTGCATTTCCAGTGGTTTCTGACACCGGACGAGCGTTCGCCACTCGTTGGAAGCTTCGGCCATCTTTTGGACCGTTTTGGGTCGCACCACAGTTCTCCCTCCAACGAGCTCGCTTCCCGACCTATACCTCCGGAAAACGTGTCAGGGAGCATGCCAGGAGCGTGGGTTGAAGTCCTCGGAGCACGAGACCCGAAGATCGAAAGACTTATGACCAATACGGAGCAAAGGGAAGAAACCGTCGGGGGACCGCTTTTTACCCCAGGACGAGAAAACTGAGTCTGGGGCATTCCCGCTCGCGTTTTCTTGGGACGAGCACCGGAAGTCCTCGAGCTCAGCCCGTTTCCTTCGCTGCAAGTGCATTTCCAGTGGTTTCTGACACCGGACGAGCGTTCGCCACTCGTTGGAAGCTTCGGCCATCTTTTGGACCGTTTTGGGTCGCACCACAGTTCTCCCTCCAACGAGCTCGCTTCCCGACCTATACCTCCGGAAAACGTGTCATGGAGAATGCCAGGAGCGTGGGTTGAAGTCCTCGGAGCACGAGACCCGAAGATCGAAAGACTTATGACCAATACGGAGCAAAGGGAAGAAACCGTCGGGGGACCGCTTTTTACCCCAGGACGAGAAAACTGAGTCCGGGGCATTCCCGCTCGCGTTTTCTTGGGACGAGCACCGGAAGTCCTCGAGCTCAGCCCGTTTCCTTCGCTGCAAGTGCATTTCCAGTGGTTTCTGACACCGGACGAGCGTTCGCCACTCGTTGGAAGCTTCGGCCATCTTTTGGACCGTTTTGGGTCGCACCACAGTTCTCCCTCCAACGAGCTCGCTTCCCGACCTATACCTCCGGAAAACGTGTCAGGGAGCATGCCAGGAGCGTGGGTTGAAGTCCTCGGAGCACGAGACCCGAAGATCGAAAGACTTATGACCAATACGGAGCAAAGGGAAGAAACCGTCGGGGGACCGCTTTTTACCCCAGGACGAGAAAACTGAGTCCGGGGCATTCCCGCTCGCGTTTTCTTGGGACGAGCACCGAAAGTCCTCGAGCTCAGCCCGTTTCCTTCGCTGCAAGTGCATTTCCAGTGGTTTCTGACACCGGACGAGCGTTCGCCACTCGTTGGAAGCTTCGGCCATCTTTTGGACCGTTTTGGGTCGCACCACAGTTCTCCCTCCAACGAGCTCGCTTCCCGACCTATACCTCCGGAAAACGTGTCAGGGAGCATGCCAGGAGTGTGGGTTGAAGTCCTCGGAGCACGAGACCCGAAGATCGAAAGACTTATGACCAATACCGAGCAAAGGGAAGAAACCGTCGGGGGACCGCTTTTTACCCCAGGACGAGAAAACTGAGTCCGGGGCATTCCCGCTCGCGTTTTCTTGGGACGAGCACCGGAAGTCCTCGAGCTCAGCCCGTTTCCTTCGCTGCAAGTGCATTTCCAGTGGTTTCTGACACCGGACGAGCGTTCGCCACTCGTTGGAAGCTTCGGCCATCTTTTGGACCGTTTTGGGTCGCACCACAGTTCTCCCTCCAACGAGCTCGCTTCCCGACCTATACCTCCGGAAAACGTGTCAGGGAGCATGCCAGGAGTGTGGGTTGAAGTCCTCGGAGCACGAGACCCGAAGATCGAAAGACTTATGACCAATACGGAGCAAAGGGAAGAAACCGTCGGGGGACCGCTTTTTACCCCAGGACGAGAAAACTGAGTCCGGGGCATTCCCGCTCGCGTTTTCTTGGGACGAGCACCGGAAGTCCTCGAGCTCAGCCCGTTTCCTTCGCTGCAAGTGCATTTCCAGTGGTTTCTGACACCGGACGAGCGTTCGCCACTCGTTGGAAGCTTCGGCCATCTTTTGGACCGTTTTGGGTCGCACCACAGTTCTCCCTCCAACGAGCTCGCTTCCCGAACTATACCTCCGGAAAACGTGTCAGGGAGCATGCCAGGAGCGTGGGTTGAAGTCCTCGGAGCACGAGACCCGAAGATCGAAAGACTTATGACCAATACGGAGCAAAGGGAAGAAACCGTCGGGGGACCGCTTTTTACCCCAGGACGAGAAAACTGAGTCCGGGGCATTCCCGCTCGCGTTTTCTTGGGACGAGCACCGGAAGTCCTCGAGCTCAGCCCGTTTCCTTCGCTGCAAGTGCATTTCCAGTGGTTTCTGACACCGGACGAGCGTTCGCCACTCGTTGGAAGCTTCGGCCATCTTTTGGACCGTTTTGGGTCGCACCACAGTTCTCCCTCCAACGAGCGCGCTTCCCGACCTATACCTCCGGAAAACGTGTCAGGGAGCATGCCAGGAGCGTGGGTTGAAGTCCTCGGAGCACGAGACCCGAAGATCGAAAGACTTATGACCAATACGGAGCAAAGGGAAGAAACCGTCGGGGGACCGCTTTTTACCCCAGGACGAGAAAACTGAGTCTGGGGCATTCCCGCTCGCGTTTTCTTGGGACGAGCACCGGAAGTCCTCGAGCTCAGCCCGTTTCCTTCGCTGCAAGTGCATTTCCAGTGGTTTCTGACACCGGACGAGCGTTCGCCACTCGTTGGAAGCTTCGGCCATCTTTTGGACCGTTTTGGGTCGCACCACAGTTCTCCCTCCAACGAGCTCGCTTCCCGACCTATACCTCCGGAAAACGTGTCAGGGAGCATGTCAGGAGCGTGGGTTGAAGTCCTCGGAGCACGAGACCCGAAGATCGAAAGACTTATGACCAATACGGAGCAAAGGGAAGAAACCGTCGGGGGACCGCTTTTTACCCCAGGACGAGAAAACTGAGTCCGGGGCATTCCCGCTCGCGTTTTCTTGGGACGAGCACCGGAAGTCCTCGAGCTCAGCCCGTTTCCTTCGCTGCAAGTGCATTTCCAGTGGTTTCTGACACCGGACGAGCGTTCGCCACTCGTTGGAAGCTTCGGCCATCTTTTGGACCGTTTTGGGTCGCACCACAGTTCTCCCTCCAACGAGCTCGCTTCCCGACCTATACCTCTGGAAAACGTGTCAGGGAGCATGCCAGGAGCGTGGGTTGAAGTCCTCGGAGCACGAGACCCAAAGATCGAAAGACTTATGACCAATACGGAGCAAAGGGAAGAAACCGTCGGGGGACCGCTTTTTACCCCAGGACGAGAAAACTGAGTCCGGGGCATTCCCGCTCGCGTTTTCTTGGGACGAGCACCGAAAGTCCTCAAGCTCAGCCCGTTTCCTTCGCTGCAAGTGCATTTCCAGTGGTTTCTGACACCGGACGAGCGTTCGCCACTCGTTGGAAGCTTCGGCCATCTTTTGGACCGTTTTGGGTCGCACCACAGTTCTCCCTCCAACGAGCTCGCTTCCCGACCTATACCTCCGGAAAACGTGTCAGGGAGCATGCCAGGAGTGTGGGTTGAAGTCCTCGGAGCACGAGACCCGAAGATCGAAAGACTTATGACCAATACCGAGCAAAGGGAAGAAACCGTCGGGGGACCTCTTTTTACCCCAGGACGAGAAAACTGAGTCCGGGGCATTCCCGCTCGCGTTTTCTTGGGACGAGCACCGGAAGTCGTCGAGCTCAGCCCGTTTCCTTCGCTGCAAGTGCATTTCCAGTGGTTTCTGACACCGGACGAGCGTTCGCCACTCGTTGGAAGCTTCGGCCATCTTTTGGACCGTTTTGGGTCGCACCACAGTTCTCCCTCCAACGAGCTCGCTTCCCGACCTATACCTCCGGAAAACGTGTCAGGGAGCATGCCAGGAGTGTGGGTTGAAGTCCTCGGAGCACGAGACCCGAAGATCGAAAGACTTATGACCAATACCGAGCAAAGGGAAGAAACCGTCGGGGGACCTCTTTTTACCCCAGGACGAGAAAACTGAGTCCGGGGCATTCCCGCTCGCGTTTTCTTGGGACGAGCACCGGAAGTCCTCGAGCTCAGCCCGTTTCCTTCGCTGCAAGTGCATTTCCAGTGGTTTCTAACACCGGACGAGCGTTCGCCACTCGTTGGAAGCTCCGGCCATCTTTTGGACCGTTTTGGGTCGCACCACAGTTCTCCCTCCAACGAGCTCGCTTCCCGACCTATACCTCCGGAAAACGTGTCAGGGAGCATGCCAGGAGTGTGGGTTGAAGTCCTCGGAGCACGAGACCCGAAGATCGAAAGACTTATGACCAATACGGAGCAAAGGGAAGAAACCGTCGGGGGACCGCTTTTTACCCCAGGACGAGAAAACTGAGTCCGGGGCATTCCCGCTCGCGTTTTCTTGGGACGAGCACCGGAAGTCCTCGAGCTCAGCCCGTTTCCTTCGCTGCAAGTGCATTTCCAGTGGTTTCTAACACCGGACGAGCGTTCGCCACTCGTTGGAAGCTCCGGCCATCTTTTGGACCGTTTTGGGTCGCACCACAGTTCTCCCTCCAACGAGCTCGCTTCCCGACCTATACCTCCAGAAAACGTGTCAGGGAGCATGCCACGAGTGTGGGTTGAAGTCCTCGGAGCACGAGACCCGAAGATCGAAAGACTTATGACCAATACGGAGCAAAGGGAAGAAACCGTCGGGGGACCGCTTTTTACCCCAGGACGAGAAAACTGAGTCCGGGGCATTCCCGCTCGCGTTTTCTTGGGACGAGCACCGGAAGTCCTCGAGCTCAGCCCGTTTCCTTCGCTGCAAGTGCATTTCCAGTGGTTTCTGACACCGGACGAGCGTTCGCCACTCGTTGGATGCTTCGGCCATCTTTTGGACCGTTTTGGGTCGCACCACAGTTCTCCCTCCAACGAGCTCGCTTCCCGACCTATACCTCCGGAAAACGTGTCAGGGAGCATGCCAGGAGTGTGGGTTGAAGTCCTCGGAGCACGAGACCCGAAGATCGAAAGACTTATGACCAATACGGAGCAAAGGGAAGAAACCGTCGGGGGACCGCTTTTTACCCCAGGACGAGAAAACTGAGTCCGGGGCATTCCCGCTCGCGTTTTCTTGGGACGAGCACCGGAAGTCCTCGAGCTCAGCCCGTTTCCTTCGCTGCAAGTGCATTTCCAGTGGTTTCTGACACCGGACGAGCGTTCGCCACTCGTTGGAAGCTTCGGCCATCTTTTGGACCGTTTTGGGTCGCACCACAGTTCTCCCTCCAACGAGCTCGCTTCCCGACCTATACCTCCGGAAAACGTGTCAGGGAGCATGCCAGGAGTGTGGGTTGAAGTCCTCGGAGCACGAGACCCGAAGATCGAAAGACTTATGACCAATACGGAGCAAAGGGAAGAAACCGTCGGGGGACCGCTTTTTACCCCAGGACGAGAAAACTGAGTCCGGGGCATTCCCGCTCGCGTTTTCTTGGGACGAGCACCGGAAGTCCTCGAGCTCAGCCCGTTTCCTTCGCTGCAAGTGCATTTCCAGTGGTTTCTGACACCGGACGAGCGTTCGCCACTCGTTGGATGCTTCGGCCATCTTTTGGACCGTTTTGGGTCGCACCACAGTTCTCCCTCCAACGAGCTCGCTTCCCGACCTATACCTCCGGAAAACGTGTCAGGGAGCATGCCAGGAGTGTGGGTTGAAGTCCTCGGAGCACGAGACTCGAAGATCAAAAGACTTATTACCAATACGGAGCAAAGGGAAGAAACCGTCGGGGGACCGCTTTTTACCCCAGGACGAGAAAACTGAGTCCGGGGCATTCCCGCTCGCGTTTTCTTGGGACGAGCACCGGAAGTCCTCGAGCTCAGCCCGTTTCCTTCGCTGCAAGTGCATTTCCAGTGGTTTCTGACACCGGACGAGCGTTCGCCACTCGTTGGAAGCTTCGGCCATCTTTTGGACCGTTTTGGGTCGCACCACAGTTCTCCCTCCAACGAGCTCGCTTCCCGACCTATACCTCCGGAAAACGTGTCAGGGAGCATGCCAGGAGTGTGGGTTGAAGTCCTCGGAGCACGAGACCCGAAGATCGAAAGACTTATGACCAATACGGAGCAAAGGGAAGAAACCGTCGGGGGACCGCTTTTTACCCCAGGACGAGAAAACTGAGTCCGGGGCATTCCCGCTCGCGTTTTCTTGGGACGAGCACCGGAAGTCCTCGAGCTCAGCCCGTTTCCTTCGCTGCAAGTGCATTTCCAGTGGTTTCTGACACCGGACGAGCGTTCGCCACTCGTTGGAAGCTTCGGCCATCTTTTGGACCGTTTTGGGTCGCACCACAGTTCTCCCTCCAACGAGCTCGCTTCCCGACCTATACCTCCGGAAAACGTGTCAGGGAGCATGCCAGGAGTGTGGGTTGAAGTCCTCGGAGCACGAGACCCGAAGATCGAAAGACTTATGACCAATACGGAGCAAAGGGAAGAAACCGTCGGGGGACCGCTTTTTACCCCAGGACGAGAAAACTGAGTCCGGGGCATTCCCGCTCGCGTTTTCTTGGGACGAGCACCGGAAGTCCTCGAGCTCAGCCCGTTTCCTTCGCTGCAAGTGCATTTCCAGTGGTTTCTGACACCGGACGAGCGTTCGCCACTCGTTGGAAGCTCCGGCCATCTTTTGGACCGTTTTGGGTCGCACCACAGTTCTCCCTCCAACGAGCTCGCTTCCCGACCTATACCTCCGGAAAACGTGTCAGGGAGCATGCCAGGAGTGTGGGTTGAAGTCCTCGGAGCACGAGACCCGAAGATCGAAAGACTTATGATCAATACGGAGCAAAGGGAAGAAACCGTCGGGGGACAGCTTTTTACCCCAGGACGAGAAAACTGAGTCCGGGGCATTCCCGCTCGCGTTTTCTTGGGACGAGCACCGGAAGTCCTCGAGCTCAGCCCGTTTCCTTCGCTGCAAGTGCATTTCCAGTGGTTTCTGACACCAGACGAGCGTTCGCTACTCGTTGGAAGCTTCGGCCATCTTTTGGACCGTTTTGGGTCGCACCACAGTTCTCCCTCCAACGAGCTCGCTTCCCGACCTATACCTCCGGAAAACGTGTCAGGGAGCATGCCAGGAGTGTGGGTTGAAGTCCTCGGAGCACGAGACCCGAAGATCGAAAGACTTATGACCAATACGGAGCAAAGGGAAGAAACCGTCGGGGGACCGCTTTTTACCCCAGGACGAGAAAACTGAGTCCGGGGCATTCCCGCTCGCGTTTTCTTGGGACGAGCACCGGAAGTCCTCGAGCTCAGCCCGTTTCCTTCGCTGCAAGTGCATTTCCAGTGGTTTCTGACACCGGACGAGCGTTCGCCACTCGTTGGAAGCTTCGGCCATCTTTTGGACCGTTTTGGGTCGCACCACAGTTCTCCCTCCAACGAGCTCGCTTCCCGACCTATACCTCCGGAAAACGTGTCAGGGAGCATGCCAGGAGTGTGGGTTGAAGTCCTCGGAGCACGAGACCCGAAGATCGAAAGACTTATGACCAATACGGAGCAAAGGGAAGAAACCGTCGGGGGACCGCTTTTTACCCCAGGACGAGAAAACTGAGTCCGGGGCATTCCCGCTCGCGTTTTCTTGGGACGAGCACCGGAAGTCCTCGAGCTCAGCCCGTTTCCTTCGCTGCAAGTGCATTTCCAGTGGTTTCTGACACCGGACGAGCGTTCGCCACTCGTTGGAAGCTTCGGCCATCTTTTGGACCGTTTTGGGTCGCACCACAGTTCTCCCTCCAACGAGCTCGCTTCCCGACCTATACCTCCGGAAAACGTGTCAGGGAGCATGCCAGGAGTGTGGGTTGAAGTCCTCGGAGCACGAGACCCGAAGATCGAAAGACTTATGACCAATACGGAGCAAAGGGAAGAAACCGTCGGGGGACCGCTTTTTACCCCAGGACGAGAAAACTGAGTCCGGGGCATTCCCGCTCGCGTTTTCTCGGGACGAGCACCGGAAGTCCTCGAGCTCAGCCCGTTTCCTTCGCTGCAAGTGCATTTTCAGTTGTTTCTGACACCGGACGAGCGTTCGCCACTCGTTGGAAGCTTCGGCCATCTTTTGGACCGTTTTGGGTCGCACCACAGTTCTCCCTCCAACGAGCTCGCTTCCCGACCTATACCTCCGGAAAACGTGTCAGGGAGCATGCCAGGAGTGTGGGTTGAAGTCCTCGGAGCACGAGACCCGAAGATCGAAAGACTTATGACCAATACGGAGCAAAGGGAAGAAACCGTCGGGGGACCGCTTTTTACCCCAGGACGAGAAAACTGAGTCCGGGGCATTCCCGCTCGCGTTTTCTTGGGACGAGCACCGGAAGTCCTCGAGCTCAGCCCGTTTCCTTCGCTGCAAGTGCATTTCCAGTGGTTTCTGACACCGGACGAGCGTTCGCCACTCGTTGGATGCTTCGGCCATCTTTTGGACCGTTTTGGGTCGCACCACAGTTCTCCCTCCAACGAGCTCGCTTCCCGACCTATACCTCCGGAAAACGTGTCAGGGAGCATGCCAGGAGTGTGGGTTGAAGTCCTCGGAGCACGAGACCCGAAGATCAAAAGACTTATTACCAATACGGAGCAAAGGGAAGAAACCGTCGGGGGACCGCTTTTTACCCCAGGACGAGAAAACTGAGTCCGGGGCATTCCCGCTCGCGTTTTCTTGGGACGAGCACCGGAAGTCCTCGAGCTCAGCCCGTTTCCTTCGCTGCAAGTGCATTTCCAGTGGTTTCTGACACCGGACGAGCGTTCGCCACTCGTTGGAAGCTTCGGCCATCTTTTGGACCGTTTTGGGTCGCACCACAGTTCTCCCTCCAACGAGCTCGCTTCCCGACCTATACCTCCGGAAAACGTGTCAGGGAGCATGCCAGGAGTGTGGGTTGAAGTCCTCGGAGCACGAGACCCGAAGATCGAAAGACTTATGACCAATACGGAGCAAAGGGAAGAAACCGTCGGGGGACCGCTTTTTACCCCAGGACGAGAAAACTGAGTCCGGGGCATTCCCGCTCGCGTTTTCTTGGGACGAGCACCGGAAGTCCTCGAGCTCAGCCCGTTTCCTTCGCTGCAAGTGCATTTCCAGTGGTTTCTGACACCGGACGAGCGTTCGCCACTCGTTGGAAGCTTCGGCCATCTTTTGGACCGTTTTGGGTCGCACCACAGTTCTCCCTCCAACGAGCTCGCTTCCCGACCTATACCTCCGGAAAACGTGTCAGGGAGCATGCCAGGAGTGTGGGTTGAAGTCCTCGGAGCACGAGACCCGAAGATCGAAAGACTTATGACCAATACGGAGCAAAGGGAAGAAACCGTCGGGGGACCGCTTTTTACCCCAGGACGAGAAAACTGAGTCCGGGGCATTCCCGCTCGCGTTTTCTTGGGACGAGCACCGGAAGTCCTCGAGCTCAGCCCGTTTCCTTCGCTGCAAGTGCATTTCCAGTGGTTTCTGACACCGGACGAGCGTTCGCCACTCGTTGGAAGCTCCGGCCATCTTTTGGACCGTTTTGGGTCGCACCACAGTTCTCCCTCCAACGAGCTCGCTTCCCGACCTATACCTCCGGAAAACGTGTCAGGGAGCATGCCAGGAGTGTGGGTTGAAGTCCTCGGAGCACGAGACCCGAAGATCGAAAGACTTATGATCAATACGGAGCAAAGGGAAGAAACCGTCGGGGGACAGCTTTTTACCCCAGGACGAGAAAACTGAGTCCGGGGCATTCCCGCTCGCGTTTTCTTGGGACGAGCACCGGAAGTCCTCGAGCTCAGCCCGTTTCCTTCGCTGCAAGTGCATTTCCAGTGGTTTCTGACACCAGACGAGCGTTCGCTACTCGTTGGAAGCTTCGGCCATCTTTTGGACCGTTTTGGGTCGCACCACAGTTCTCCCTCCAACGAGCTCGCTTCCCGACCTATACCTCCGGAAAACGTGTCAGGGAGCATGCCAGGAGTGTGGGTTGAAGTCCTCGGAGCACGAGACCCGAAGATCGAAAGACTTATGACCAATACGGAGCAAAGGGAAGAAACCGTCGGGGGACCGCTTTTTACCCCAGGACGAGAAAACTGAGTCCGGGGCATTCCCGCTCGCGTTTTCTTGGGACGAGCACCGGAAGTCCTCGAGCTCAGCCCGTTTCCTTCGCTGCAAGTGCATTTCCAGTGGTTTCTGACACCGGACGAGCGTTCGCCACTCGTTGGAAGCTTCGGCCATCTTTTGGACCGTTTTGGGTCGCACCACAGTTCTCCCTCCAACGAGCTCGCTTCCCGACCTATACCTCCGGAAAACGTGTCAGGGAGCATGCCAGGAGTGTGGGTTGAAGTCCTCGGAGCACGAGACCCGAAGATCGAAAGACTTATGACCAATACGGAGCAAAGGGAAGAAACCGTCGGGGGACCGCTTTTTACCCCAGGACGAGAAAACTGAGTCCGGGGCATTCCCGCTCGCGTTTTCTTGGGACGAGCACCGGAAGTCCTCGAGCTCAGCCCGTTTCCTTCGCTGCAAGTGCATTTCCAGTGGTTTCTGACACCGGACGAGCGTTCGCCACTCGTTGGAAGCTTCGGCCATCTTTTGGACCGTTTTGGGTCGCACCACAGTTCTCCCTCCAACGAGCTCGCTTCCCGACCTATACCTCCGGAAAACGTGTCAGGGAGCATGCCAGGAGTGTGGGTTGAAGTCCTCGGAGCACGAGACCCGAAGATCGAAAGACTTATGACCAATACGGAGCAAAGGGAAGAAACCGTCGGGGGACCGCTTTTTACCCCAGGACGAGAAAACTGAGTCCGGGGCATTCCCGCTCGCGTTTTCTTGGGACGAGCACCGGAAGTCCTCGAGCTCAGCCCGTTTCCTTCGCTGCAAGTGCATTTCCAGTGGTTTCTGACACCGGACGAGCGTTCGCCACTCGTTGGAAGCTCCGGCCATCTTTTGGACCGTTTTGGGTCGCACCACAGTTCTCCCTCCAACGAGCTCGCTTCCCGACCTATACCTCCGGAAAACGTGTCAGGGAGCATGCCAGGAGTGTGGGTTGAAGTCCTCGGAGCACGAGACCCGAAGATCGAAAGACTTATGATCAATACGGAGCAAAGGGAAGAAACCGTCGGGGGACAGCTTTTTACCCCAGGACGAGAAAACTGAGTCCGGGGCATTCCCGCTCGCGTTTTCTTGGGACGAGCACCGGAAGTCCTCGAGCTCAGCCCGTTTCCTTCGCTGCAAGTGCATTTCCAGTGGTTTCTGACACCAGACGAGCGTTCGCTACTCGTTGGAAGCTTCGGCCATCTTTTGGACCGTTTTGGGTCGCACCACAGTTCTCCCTCCAACGAGCTCGCTTCCCGACCTATACCTCCGGAAAACGTGTCAGGGAGCATGCCAGGAGTGTGGGTTGAAGTCCTCGGAGCACGAGACCCGAAGATCGAAAGACTTATGACCAATACGGAGCAAAGGGAAGAAACCGTCGGGGGACCGCTTTTTACCCCAGGACGAGAAAACTGAGTCCGGGGCATTCCCGCTCGCGTTTTCTTGGGACGAGCACCGGAAGTCCTCGAGCTCAGCCCGTTTCCTTCGCTGCAAGTGCATTTCCAGTGGTTTCTGACACCGGACGAGCGTTCGCCACTCGTTGGAAGCTTCGGCCATCTTTTGGACCGTTTTGGGTCGCACCACAGTTCTCCCTCCAACGAGCTCGCTTCCCGACCTATACCTCCGGAAAACGTGTCAGGGAGCATGCCAGGAGTGTGGGTTGAAGTCCTCGGAGCACGAGACCCGAAGATCGAAAGACTTATGACCAATACGGAGCAAAGGGAAGAAACCGTCGGGGGACCGCTTTTTACCCCAGGACGAGAAAACTGAGTCCGGGGCATTCCCGCTCGCGTTTTCTTGGGACGAGCACCGGAAGTCCTCGAGCTCAGCCCGTTTCCTTCGCTGCAAGTGCATTTCCAGTGGTTTCTGACACCGGACGAGCGTTCGCCACTCGTTGGAAGCTTCGGCCATCTTTTGGACCGTTTTGGGTCGCACCACAGTTCTCCCTCCAACGAGCTCGCTTCCCGACCTATACCTCCGGAAAACGTGTCAGGGAGCATGCCAGGAGTGTGGGTTGAAGTCCTCGGAGCACGAGACCCGAAGATCGAAAGACTTATGACCAATACGGAGCAAAGGGAAGAAACCGTCGGGGGACCGCTTTTTACCCCAGGACGAGAAAACTGAGTCCGGGGCATTCCCGCTCGCGTTTTCTCGGGACGAGCACCGGAAGTCCTCGAGCTCAGCCCGTTTCCTTCGCTGCAAGTGCATTTTCAGTTGTTTCTGACACCGGACGAGCGTTCGCCACTCGTTGGAAGCTTCGGCCATCTTTTGGACCGTTTTGGGTCGCACCACAGTTCTCCCTCCAACGAGCTCGCTTCCCGACCTATACCTCCGGAAAACGTGTCAGGGAGCATGCCAGGAGTGTGGGTTGAAGTCCTCGGAGCACGAGACCCGAAGATCGAAAGACTTATGACCAATACGGAGCAAAGGGAAGAAACCGTCGGGGGACCGCTTTTTACCCCAGGACGAGAAAACTGAGTCCGGGGCATTCCCGCTCGCGTTTTCTTGGGACGAGCACCGGAAGTCCTCGAGCTCAGCCCGTTTCCTTCGCTGCAAGTGCATTTCCAGTGGTTTCTGACACCGGACGAGCGTTCGCCACTCGTTGGAAGCTTCGGCCATCTTTTGGACCGTTTTGGGTCGCACCACAGTTCTCCCTCCAACGAGCTCGCTTCCCGACCTATACCTCCGGAAAACGTGTCAGGGAGCATGCCAGGAGTGTGGGTTGAAGTCCTCGGAGCACGAGACCCGAAGATCGAAAGACTTATGACCAATACGGAGCAAAGGGAAGAAACCGTCGGGGGACCGCTTTTTACCCCAGGACGAGAAAACTGAGTCCGGGGCATTCCCGCTCGCGTTTTCTTGGGACGAGCACCGGAAGTCCTCGAGCTCAGCCCGTTTCCTTCGCTGCAAGTGCATTTCCAGTGGTTTCTGACACCGGACGAGCGTTCGCCACTCGTTGGAAGCTTCGGCCATCTTTTGGACCGTTTTGGGTCGCACCACAGTTCTCCCTCCAACGAGCTCGCTTCCCGACCTATACCTCCGGAAAACGTGTCAGGGAGCATGCCAGGAGTGTGGGTTGAAGTCCTCGGAGCACGAGACCCGAAGATCGAAAGACTTATGACCAATACGGAGCAAGGGGAAGAAACCGTCGGGGGACCGCTTTTTACCCCAGGACGAGAAAACTGAGTCCGGGGCATTCCCGCTCGCGTTTTCTTGGGACGAGCACCTGAAGTCCTCGAGCTCAGCCCGTTTCCTTCGCTGCAAGTGCATTTCCAGTTGTTTCTGACACCGGACGAGCGTTCGCCACTCGTTGGAAGCTTCGGCCATCTTTTGGACCGTTTTGGGTCGCACCACAGTTCTCCCTCCAACGAGCTCGCTTCCCGACCTATACCTCCGGAAAACGTGTCAGGGAGCATGCCAGGAGTGTGGGTTGAAGTCCTCGGAGCACGAGACCCGAAGATCGAAAGACTTATGACCAATACGGAGCAAAGGGAAGAAACCGTCGGGGGACCGCTTTTTACCCCAGGACGAGAAAACTGAGTCCGGGGCATTCCCGCTCGCGTTTTCTTGGGACGAGCATCGGAAGTCCTCGAGCTCAGCCCGTTTCCTTCGCTGCAAGTGCATTTCCAGTGGTTTCTGACACCGGACGAGCGTTCGCCACTCGTTGGAAGCTTCGGCCATCTTTTGGACCGTTTTGGGTCGCACCACAGTTCTCCCTCCAACGAGCTCGCTTCCCGACCTATACCTCCGGAAAACGTGTCAGGGAGCATGCCAGGAGTGTGGGTTGAAGTCCTCGGAGCACGAGACCCGAAGATCGAAAGACTTATGACCAATACGGAGCAAAGGGAAGAAACCGTCGGGGGACCGCTTTTTACCCCAGGACGAGAAAACTGAGTCCGGGGCATTCCCGCTCGCGTTTTCTTGGGACGAGCATCGGAAGTCCTCGAGCTCAGCCCGTTTCCTTCGCTGCAAGTGCATTTCCAGTGGTTTCTGACACCGGACGAGCGTTCGCCACTCGTTGGAAGCTTCGGCCATCTTTTGGACCGTTTTGGGTCGCACCACAGTTCTCCCTCCAACGAGCTCGCTTCCCGACCTATACCTCCGGAAAACGTGTCAGGGAGCATGCCAGGAGTGTGGGTTGAAGTCCTCGGAGCACGAGACCCGAAGATCGAAAGACTTATGACCAATACGGAGCAAAGGGAAGAAACCGTCGGGGGACCGCTTTTTACCCCAGGACGAGAAAACTGAGTCCGGGGCATTCCCGCTCGCGTTTTCTTGGGACGAGCACCGGAAGTTCTCGAGCTCAGCCCGTTTCCTTCGCTGCAAGTGCATTTTCAGTTGTTTCTGACACCGGATGAGCGTTCGCCACTCGTTGGAAGCTTCGGCCATCTTTTGGACCGTTTTGGGTCGCACCACAGTTCTCCCTCCAACGAGCTCGCTTCCCGACCTATACCTCCGGAAAACGTGTCAGGGAGCATGCCAGGAGTGTGGGTTGAAGTCCTCGGAGCACGAGACCCGAAGATCGAAAGACTTATGACCAATACGGAGCAAAGGGAAGAAACCGTCGGGGGACCGCTTTTTACCCCAGGACGAGAAAACTGAGTCCGGGGCATTCCCGCTCGCGTTTTCTTGGGACGAGCACCGGAAGTCCTCGAGCTCAGCCCGTTTCCTTCGCTGCAAGTGCATTTCCAGTGGTTTCTGACACCAGACGAGCGTTCGCCACTCGTTGGAAGCTTCGGCCATCTTTTGGACCGTTTTGGGTCGCACCACAGTTCTCCCTCCAACGAGCTCGCTTCCCGACCTATACCTCCGGAAAACGTGTCAGGGAGCATGCCAGGAGTGTGGGTTGAAGTCCTCGGAGCACGAGACCCGAAGATTGAAAGACTTATGACCAATACGGAGCAAAGGGAAGAAACCGTCGGGGGACCGCTTTTTACCCCAGGACGAGAAAACTGAGTCCGGGGCATTCCCGCTCGCGTTTTCTTGGGACGAGCACCGGAAGTCCTCGAGCTCAGCCCGTTTCCTTCGCTGCAAGTGCATTTCCAGTGGTTTCTGACACCGGACGAGCGTTCGCCACTCGTTGGAAGCTTCGGCCATCTTTTGGACCGTTTTGGGTCGCACCACAGTTCTCCCTCCAACGAGCTCGCTTCCCGACCTATACCTCCGGAAAACGTGTCAGGGAGCATGCCAGGAGTGTGGGTTGAAGTCCTCGGAGCACGAGACCCGAAGATCGAAAGACTTATGACCAATACGGAGCAAAGGGAAGAAACCGTCGGGGGACCGCTTTTTACCCCAGGACGAGAAAACTGAGTCCGGGGCATTCCCGCTCGCGTTTTCTTGGGACGAGCACCGGAAGTCCTCGAGCTCAGCCCGTTTCCTTCGCTGCAAGTGCATTTCCAGTGGTTTCTGACACCGGACGAGCGTTCGTCACTCGTTGGAAGCTTCGGCCATCTTTTGGACCGTTTTGGGTCACACCACAGTTCTCCCTCCAACGAGCTCGCTTCCCGACCTATACCTCCGGAAAACGTGTCAGGGAGCATGCCAGGAGTGTGGGTTGAAGTCCTCGGAGCACGAGACCCGAAGATCGAAAGACTTATGACCAATACGGAGCAAAGGGAAGAAACCGTCGGGGGACCGCTTTTTACCCCAGGACGAGAAAACTGAGTCCGGGGCATTCCCGCTCGCGTTTTCTTGGGACGAGCACCGGAAGTCCTCGAGCTCAGCCCGTTTCCTTCGCTGCAAGTGCATTTCCAATGGTTTCTGACACCGGACGAGCGTTCGCCACTCGTTGGATGCTTCGGCCATCTTTTGGACCGTTTTGGGTCGCACCACAGTTCTCCCTCCAACGAGCTCGCTTCCCGACCTATACCTCCGGAAAACGTGTCAGGGAGCATGCCAGGAGTGTGGGTTGAAGTCCTCGGAGCACGAGACCCGAAGATCGAAAGACTTATGACCAATACGGAGCAAAGGGAAGAAACCGTCGGGGGACCGCTTTTTACCCCAGGACGAGAAAACTGAGTCCGGGGCATTCCCGCTCGCGTTTTCTTGGGACGAGCACCGGAAGTCCTCGAGCTCAGCCCGTTTCCTTCGCTGCCAGTGCATTTCCAGTGGTTTCTGACACCGGACGAGCGTTCGCCACTCGTTGGAAGCTTCGGCCATCTTTTGGACCGTTTTGGGTCGCACCACAGTTCTCCCTCCAACGAGCTCGCTTCCCGACCTATACCTCCGGAAAACGTGTCAGGGAGCATGCCAGGAGTGTGGGTTGAAGTCCTCGGAGCACGAGACCCGAAGATCGAAAGACTTATGACCAATACGGAGCAAAGGGAAGAAACCGTCGGGGGGACCGCTTTTTACCCCAGGACGAGAAAACTGAGTCCGGGGCATTCCCGCTCGCGTTTTCTTGGGACGAGCACCGGAAGTCCTCGAGCTCAGCCCGTTTCCTTCGCTGCAAGTGCATTTCCAGTGGTTTCTGACACCGGACGAGCGTTCGCCACTCGTTGGAAGCTTCGGCCATCTTTTGGACCGTTTTGGGTCGCACCACAGTTCTCCCTCCAACGAGCTCGCTTCCCGACCTATACCTCCGGAAAACCTGTCAGGGAGCATGCCAGGAGTGTGGGTTGAAGTCCTCGAGCACGAGACCCGAAGATGGAAAGACTTATGACCAATACGGAGCAAAGGGAAGAAACCGTCGGGGGACCGCTTTTCACCCCAGGACGAGAAAACTGAGTCCGGGGCATTCCCGCTCGCGTTTTCTTGGGACGAGCACCGGAAGTCCTCGAGCTCAGCCCGTTTCCTTCGCTGCAAGTGCATTTCCAGTGGTTTCTGACACCGGACGAGCGTTCGCCACTCGTTGGAAGCTTCGGCCATCTTTTGGACCGTTTTGGGTCGCACCACAGTTCTCCCTCCAACGAGCTCGCTTCCCGACCTATACCTCCGGAAAACGTGTCAGGGAGCATGCCAGGTGTGTGGGTTGAAATCCTCGGAGCACGAGACCCAAAGATCGAAAGACTTATGAACAATACGGAGCAAAGGGAAGAAACCGTCGGGGGAACGCTTTTTACCCCAGGACGAGAAAACTGAGTCCGGGGCATTCCCGCTCGCGTTTTCTTGGGACGAGCACCGGAAGTCCTCGAGCTCAGCCCGTTTCCTTCGCTGCAAGTGCATTTCCATTGGTTTCTGACACCGGACGAGCGTTCGCCACTCGTTGGAAGCTTCGGCCATCTTTTGGACCGTTTTGGGTCGCACCACAGTTCTCCCTCCAACGAGCTCGCTTCCCGACCTATATCTCCGGAAAACGTGTCAGGGAGCATGCCAGGAGTGTGGGTTGAAGTCCTCGGAGCACGAGACCCGAAGATCGAAAGACTTATGACCAATACGGAGCAAAGGGAAGAAACCG
This sequence comes from Cucumis melo, assembly GCF_025177605.1. Classification (NCBI taxonomy): domain Eukaryota; kingdom Viridiplantae; phylum Streptophyta; class Magnoliopsida; order Cucurbitales; family Cucurbitaceae; genus Cucumis; species Cucumis melo. The sequence goes on from NW_026124124.1 coordinate 43,570, forward strand.
TCGGGGGACCGCTTTTTACCCCAGGACGAGAAAACTGAGTCCGGGGCATTCCCGCTCGCGTTTTCTTGGGACGAGCACCGGAAGTCCTCGAGCTCAGCCCGTTTCCTTCGCTGCAAGTGCATTTCCAGTGGTTTCTGACACCGGACGAGCGTTCGCCACTCGTTGGAAGCTTCGGCCATCTTTTGGACCGTTTTGGGTCGCACCACAGTTCTCCCTCCAACGAGCTCGCTTCCCGACCTATACCTCCGGAAAACGTGTCAGGGAGCATGCCAGGAGTGTGGGTTGAAGTCCTCGGAGCACGAGACCCGAAGATCGAAAGACTTATGACCAATACGGAGCAAAGGGAAGAAACCGTCGGGGGACCGCTTTTTACCCCAGGAGGAGAAAACTGAGTCCGGGGCATTTCCGCTCGCGTTTTCTTGGGACGAGCACCGGAAGTCCTCGAGCTCAGCCCGTTTCCTTCGCTGCAAGTGCATTTTCAGTTGTTTCTGACACCGGACGAGCGTTCGCCACTCGTTGGAAGCTTCGGCCATCTTTTGGACCGTTTTGGGTCGCACCATAGTTCTCCCTCCAACGAGCTCGCTTCCCGACCTATACCTCCGGAAAACGTGTCAGGGAGCATGCCAGGAGTGTGGGTTGAAGTCCTCGGAGCACGAGACCCGAAGATCGAAAGACTTATGACCAATACGGAGCAAAGGGAAGAAACCGTCGGGGGACCGCTTTTTACCCCAGGACGAGAAAACTGAGTCCGCGGCATTCCCGCTCGCGTTTTCTTGGGACGAGCACCGGAAGTTCTCGAGCTCAGCCCGTTTCCTTCGCTGCAAGTGCATTTCCAGTGGTTTCTGACACCGGACGAGCGTTCGCCACTCGTTGGAAGCTTCGGCCATCTTTTGGACCGTTTTGGGTCGCACCACAGTTCTCCCTCCAACGAGCTCGCTTCCCGACCTATACCTCCGGAAAACGTGTCAGGGAGCATGCCAGGAGTGTGGGTTGAAGTCCTCGGAGCACGAGACCCGAAGATCGAAAGACTTATGACCAATACGGAGCAAAGGGAAGAAACCGTCGGGGGACCGCTTTTTACCCCAGGACGAGAAAACTGAGTCCGGGGCATTCCCGCTCGCGTTTTCTTGGGACGAGCTCCGGAAGTCCTCGAGCTCAGCCCGTTTCCCTCGCTACAAGTGCATTTCCAGTGGTTTCTGACACCGGACGAGCGTTCGCCACTCGTTGGAAGCTTCGGCCATCTTTTGGACCGTTTTGGGTCGCACCACAGTTCTCCCTCCAACGAGCTCGCTTCCCGACCTATACCTCCGGAAAACGTGTCAGGGAGCATGCCAGGAGTGTGGGTTGAAGTCCTCGGAGCACGAGACCCGAAGATCGAAAGACTTATGACCAATACGGAGCAAAGGGAAGAAACCGTCGGGGGACCGCTTTTTACCCCAGGACGAGAAAACTGAGTCCGGGGCATTCCCGCTCGCGTTTTCTTGGGACGAGCACCGGAAGTCCTCGAGCTCAGCCCGTTTCCTTCGCTGCAAGTGCATTTCCAGTGGTTTCTGACACCGGACGAGCGTTCGCCACTCGTTGGAAGCTTCGGCCATCTTTTGGACCGTTTTGGGTCGCACCACAGTTCTCCCTCCAACGAGCTCGCTTCCCGACCTATACCTCCGGAAAACGTGTCAGGGAGCATGCCAGGAGTGTGGGTTGAAGTCCTCGGAGCACGAGACCCGAAGATCGAAAGACTTATGACCAATACGGAGCAAAGGGAAGAAACCGTCGGGGGACCGCTTTTTACCCCAGGAGGAGAAAACTGAGTCCGGGGCATTTCCGCTCGCGTTTTCTTGGGACGAGCACCGGAAGTCCTCGAGCTCAGCCCGTTTCCTTCGCTGCAAGTGCATTTTCAGTTGTTTCTGACACCGGACGAGCGTTCGCCACTCGTTGGAAGCTTCGGCCATCTTTTGGACCGTTTTGGGTCGCACCATAGTTCTCCCTCCAACGAGCTCGCTTCCCGACCTATACCTCCGGAAAACGTGTCAGGGAGCATGCCAGGAGTGTGGGTTGAAGTCCTCGGAGCACGAGACCCGAAGATCGAAAGACTTATGACCAATACGGAGCAAAGGGAAGAAACCGTCGGGGGACCGCTTTTTACCCCAGGACGAGAAAACTGAGTCCGCGGCATTCCCGCTCGCGTTTTCTTGGGACGAGCACCGGAAGTTCTCGAGCTCAGCCCGTTTCCTTCGCTGCAAGTGCATTTCCAGTGGTTTCTGACACCGGACGAGCGTTCGCCACTCGTTGGAAGCTTCGGCCATCTTTTGGACCGTTTTGGGTCGCACCACAGTTCTCCCTCCAACGAGCTCGCTTCCCGACCTATACCTCCGGAAAACGTGTCAGGGAGCATGCCAGGAGTGTGGGTTGAAGTCCTCGGAGCACGAGACCCGAAGATCGAAAGACTTATGACCAATACGGAGCAAAGGGAAGAAACCGTCGGGGGACCGCTTTTTACCCCAGGACGAGAAAACTGAGTCCGGGGCATTCCCGCTCGCGTTTTCTTGGGACGAGCTCCGGAAGTCCTCGAGCTCAGCCCGTTTCCCTCGCTACAAGTGCATTTCCAGTGGTTTCTGACACCGGACGAGCGTTCGCCACTCGTTGGAAGCTTCGGCCATCTTTTGGACCGTTTTGGGTCGCACCACAGTTCTCCCTCCAACGAGCTCGCTTCCCGACCTATACCTCCGGAAAACGTGTCAGGGAGCATGCCAGGAGTGTGGGTTGAAGTCCTCGGAGCACGAGACCCGAAGATCGAAAGACTTATGACCAATACGGAGCAAAGGGAAGAAACCGTCGGGGGACCGCTTTTTACCCCAGGACGAGAAAACTGAGTCCGGGGCATTCTCGCTCGCGGTTTCTTGGGACGAGCACCGGAAGTCCTCGAGCTCAGCCCGTTTCCTTCGCTGCAAGTGCATTTCCAGTGGTTTCTGACACCGGACGAGCGTTCGCCACTCGTTGGAAGCTTCGACCATCTTTTGGACCGTTTTGGGTCGCACCATAGTTCTCCCTCCAACGAGCTCGCTTCCCGACCTATACCTCCGGAAAACGTGTCAGGGAGCATGCCAGGAGTGTGGGTTGAAGTCCAAGGAGCACGAGACCCGAAGATCGAAAGACTTATGACCAATACAGAGCAAAGGGAAGAAACCGTCGGGGGACCGCTTTTTACCCCAGGACGAGAAAACTGAGTCCGGGGCATTCCCGCTCGCGTTTTCTTGGGACGAGCACCGGAAGTCCTCGAGCTCAGCCCGTTTCCTTCGCTGCAAGTGCATTTCCAGTGGTTTCTGACACCGGACGAGCGTTCGCCACTCGTTGGAAGCTTCGGCCATCTTTTGGACCGTTTTGGGTCGCACCACAGTTCTCCCTCCAACGAGCTCGCTTCTCGACCTATACCTCCGGAAAACGTGTCAGGGAGCATGCCAGGAGTGTGGGTTGAAGTCCTCGGAGCACGAGACCCGAAGATCGAAAGACTTATGACCAATACGGAGCAAAGGGAAGAAACCGTCGGGGGACCGCTTTTTACCCCAGGACGAGAAAACTGAGTCCGGGGCATTCCCGCTCGCGTTTTCTTGGGACAAGCACCGGATGTCCTCGAGCTCAGCCCGTTTCCTTCGCTGCAAGTGCATTTCCAGTGGTTTCTGACACCGGACGAGCGTTCGCCACTCGTTGGAAGCTTCGGCCATCTTTTGGACCGTTTTGGGTCGCACCACAGTTCTCCCTCCAACGAGCTCGCTTCCCGACCTAAACCTCCGGAAAACGTGTCAGGGAGCATGCCAGGAGTGTGGGTTGAAGTCCTCGGAGCACGAGACCCGAAGATCGAAAGACTTATGACCAATACGGAGCAAAGGGAAGAAACCGTCGGGGGACCGCTTTTTACCCCAGGACGAGAAAACTGAGTCCGGGGCATTCCCGCTCGCGTTTTCTTGGGACGAGCTCCGGAAGTCCTCGAGCTCAGCCCGTTTCCCTCGCTACAAGTGCATTTCCAGTGGTTTCTGACACCGGACGAGCGTTCGCCACTCGTTGGAAGCTTCGGCCATCTTTTGGACCGTTTTGGGTCGCACCACAGTTCTCCCTCCAACGAGCTCGCTTCCCGACCTATACCTCCGGAAAACGTGTCAGGGAGCATGCCAGGAGTGTGGGTTGAAGTCCTCGGAGCACGAGACCCGAAGATCGAAAGACTTATGACCAATACGGAGCAAAGGGAAGAAACCGTCGGGGGACCGCTTTTTACCCCAGGACGAGAAAACTGAGTCCGGGGCATTCCCGCTCGCGTTTTCTTGGGACGAGCACCGGAAGTCCTCGAGCTCAGCCCGTTTCCTTCGCTGCAAGTGCATTTCCAGTGGTTTCTGACACCGGACGAGCGTTCGCCACTCGTTGGAAGCTTCGGCCATCTTTTGGACCGTTTTGGGTCGCACCACAGTTCTCCCTCCAACGAGCTCGCTTCCCGACCTATACCTCCGGAAAACGTGTCAGGGAGCATGCCAGGAGTGTGGGTTGAAGTCCAAGGAGCACGAGACCCGAAGATCGAAAGACTTATGACCAATACAGAGCAAAGGGAAGAAACCGTCGGGGGACCGCTTTTTACCCCAGGACGAGAAAACTGAGTCCGGGGCATTCCCGCTCGCGTTTTCTTGGGACGAGCACCGGAAGTCCTCGAGCTCAGCCCGTTTCCTTCGCTGCAAGTGCATTTCCAGTGGTTTCTGACACCGGACGAGCGTTCGCCACTCGTTGGAAGCTTCGGCCATCTTTTGGACCGTTTTGGGTCGCACCACAGTTCTCCCTCCAACGAGCTCGCTTCCCGACCTATACCTCCGGAAAACGTGTCAGGGAGTATGCCAGGAGTGTGGGTTGAAGTCCTCGGAGCACGAGACCCGAAGATCGAAAGACTTATGACCAATACGGAGCAAAGGGAAGAAACCGTCGGGGGACCGCTTTTTACCCCAGGACGAGAAAACTGAGTCCGGGGCACTCCCGCTCGCGTTTTCTTGGGACGAGCACCGGAAGTCCTCGAGCTCAGCCCGTTTCCTTCGCTGCAAGTGCATTTCCAGTGGTTTCTGACACCGGACGAGCGTTCGCCACTCGTTGGAAGCTTCGGCCATCTTTTGGACCGTTTTGGGTCGCACCACAGTTCTCCCTCCAACGAGCTCGCTTCCCGACCTATACCTCCGGAAAACGTGTCAGGGAGCATGCCAGGAGTGTGGGTTGAAGTCCTCGGAGCACGAGACCCGAAGATCGAAAGACTTATGACCAATACGGAGCAAAGGGAAGAAACCGTCGGGGGACCGCTTTTTACCCCAGGACGAGAAAACTGAGTTTGGGGCATTTTCGCTCGCGTTTTCTTGGGACGAGCACCGGAAGTCCTCGAGCTCAGCCCGTTTCCTTCGCTGCAAGTGCATTTCCAGTGGTTTCTGACACCGGACGAGCGTTCGCCACTCGTTGGAAGCTTCGGCCATCTTTTGGACCGTTTTGGGTCGCACCACAGTTCTCCCTCCAACGAGCTCGCTTCCCGACCTATACCTCCGGAAAACGTGTCAGGGAGCATGCCAGGAGTGTGGGTTGAAGTCCTCGGAGCACGAGACCCGAAGATCGAAAGACTTATGACCAATACGGAGCAAAGGGAAGAAACCGTCGGGGGACCGCTTTTTACCCCAGGACGAGAAAACTGAGTCCGGGGCATTCCCGCTCGCGTTTTCTTGGGACGAGCACCGGAAGTCCTCGAGCTCAGCCCGTTTCCTTCGCTGCAAGTGCATTTCCAGTGGTTTCTGACACCGGACGAGCGTTCGCCACTCGTTGGAAGCTTCGGCCATCTTTTGAACCGTTTTCGGTCGCACCACAGTTCTCCCTCCAACGAGCTCGCTTCCCGACGTATACCTCCGGAAAACGTGTCAGGGAGCATGCCAGGAGTGTGGGTTGAAGTCCTCGGAGCACGAGACCCGAAGATCGAAAGACTTATGACCAATACGGAGCAAAGGGAAGAAACCGTCGGGGGACCGCTTTTTACCCCAGGACGAGAAAACTGAGTCCGGGGCATTCCCGCTCGCGTTTTCTTGGGACGAGCACCGGAAGTCCTCGAGCTCAGCCCGTTTCCTTCGCTGCAAGTGCATTTCCAGTGGTTTCTGTCACCGGACGAGCGTTCGCCACTCGTTGGAAGCTTAGGCCATCTTTTGGACCGTTTTGGGTCGCACCACAGTTCTCCCTCCAACGAGCTCGCTTCCCGACCTATACCTCCGGAAAACGTGTCAGGGAGCATGCCAGGAGTGTGGGTTGAAGTCCTCGGAGCACGAGACCCGAAGATCGAAAGACTTATGACCAATACGGAGCAAAGGGAAGAAACCGTCGGGGGACCGCTTTTTACCCCAGGACGAGAAAACTGAGTCCGGGGCATTCCCGCTCGCGTTTTCTTGGGACGAGCACCGGAAGTCCTCGATCTCAGCCCGTTTCCTGCGCTGCAAGTGCATTTCCAGTGGTTTCTGACACCGGACGAGCGTTCGCCACTCGTTGGAAGCTTCGGCCATCTTTTGGACCGTTTTGGGTCGCACCACAGTTCTCCCTCCAACGAGCTCGCTTCCCGACCTATACCTCCGGAAAACGTGTCAGGGAGCATGCCAGGAGTGTGGGTTGAAGTCCTCGGAGCACGAGACCCGAAGATCGAAAGACTTATGACCAATACGGAGCAAAGGGAAGAAACCGTCGGGTGACCGCTTTTTACCCCAGGACGAGAAAACTGAGTCCGGGGCATTCCCGCTCGCGTTTTCTTGGGACGAGCTCCGGAAGTCCTCGAGCTCAGCCCGTTTCCTTCGCTGCAAGTGCATTTCCAGTGGTTTCTGACACCGGACGAGCGTTCGCCACTCGTTGGAAGCTTCGACCATCTTTTGGACCGTTTTGGGTCGCACCACAGTTCTCCCTCCAACGAGCTCGCTTCCCGACCTATACCTCCGGAAAACGTGTCATGGAGCATGCCAGGAGTGTGGGTTGAAGTCCTCGGAGCACGAGACCCGAAGATCGAAAGACTTATGACCAATACGGAGCAAAGGGAAGAAACCGTCGGGGGACCGCTTTTTACCCCAGGACGAGAAAACTGAGTCCGGGGCATTCCCGCTCGCGTTTTCTTGGGACGAGCACCGGAAGTCCTCGAGCTTAGCCCGTTTCCTTCGCTGCAAGTGCATTTCCAGTGGTTTCTGACACCGGACGAGCGTTCGCCACTCGTTGGAAGCTTCGGCCATCTTTGTGACCGTTTTGGGTCGCACCACAGTTCTCCCTCCAACGAGCTCGCGTCCTGACCTATACCTCCGGAAAACGTGTCAGGGAGCATGCCAGGAGTGTGGGTTGAAGTCCTCGGAGCACGAGACCCGAAGATCGAAAGACTTATGACCAATACGGAGCAAAGGAAAGAAACTGTCGGGAGACCGCCTCTGACCTCAGGACGAGAAAACTGAGTCCGGGGCATTTCCGCTCGCGTTTTCATGGGACGAGCACCGGAAGTCCTCGAGCTCAGCCCGTTTCCTTCGCTGCAAGTGCATTTCCAGTTTTTTCTTACACCGGACGAGCGTTCGCCACTCGTTGGAAGCTTCGGCCATCTTTTGGACCGTTTTGGGTCGCACCACAGTTCTCCCTCCAACGAGCTCGCTTCCCGACCTATACCTCCGGAAAACGTGTCAGGGAGCATGCCAGGAGTGTGGGTTGAAGTCCTCGGAGCACGAGACCCGAAGATCGAAAGACTTATGACCAATACGGAGCAAAGGGAAGAAACCGTCGGGGGACCGCTTTTTACCCCAGGACGAGAAAACTGAGTCCGGGGCATTCCCGCTCGCGTTTTCTTGAGACGAGCACCGGAAGTCCTCGAGCTCAGCCCGTTTCCTTCGCTGCAAGTGCATTTCCAGTGGTTTCTGACACCGGACGAGCGTTCGCCACTCGTTGGAAGCTTCGGCCATCTTTTGGACCGTTTTGGGTCGCACCACAGTTCTCCCTCCAACGAGCTCGCTTCCCGACCTATACCTCCGGAAAACGTGTCAGGGAGCATGCCAGGAGTGTGGGTTGAAGTCCTCGGAGCACGAGACCCGAAGATCGAAAGACTTATGACCAATACGGAGCAAAGGGAAGAAACCGTCGGGGGACCGCTTTTTACCCCAGGACGAGAAAACTGAGTCCGGGGCAGTCCCGCTCGCGTTTTCTTGGGACGAGCACCGGAAGTCCTCGAGCTCAGCCCGTTTCCTTCGCTGCAAGTGCATTTCCAGTGGTTTCTGACACCGGACGAGCGTTCGCCCCTCGTTGGAAGCTTCGGCCATCTTTTGGACCGTTTTGGGTCGCACCACAGTTCTCCCTCCAACGAGCTCGCTTCCCGACCTATACCTCCGGAAAACGTGTCAGGGAGCATGCCAGGAGTGTGGGTTGAAGTCCTCGGAGCACGAGACCCGAAGATCGAAAGACTTATGACCAATACGGAGCAAAGGGAAGAAACCGTCGGGGGACCGCTTTTTACCCCAGGACGAGAAAACTGAGTCCGGGGCATTCCCGCTCGCGTTTTCTTGGGACGAGCACCAGAAGTCCTCGAGCTCAGCCCGTTTCCTTCGCTGCAAGTGCATTTCCAGTGGTTTCTGACACCGGACGAGCGTTCGCCACTCGTTGGAAGCTTCGGCCATCTTTTGGACCGTTTTGGGTCGCACCACAGTTCTCCCTCCAACGAGCTCGCTTCCCGACCTATACCTCCGGAAAACGTTTCAGGGAGCATGCCAGGAGTGTGGGTTGAAGTCCTCAGAGCACGAGACCCGAAGATCGAAAGACTTATGACCAATACGGAGCAAAGGGAAGAAACCGTCGGGGGACCGCTTTTTACCCCAGGACGAGAAAACTGAGTCCGGGGCATTCCCGCTCGCGTTTTCTTGGGACGAGCTCCGGAAGTCCTCGAGCTCAGCCCGTTTCCCTCGCTACAAGTGCATTTCCAGTGGTTTCTGACACCGGACGAGCGTTCGCCACTCGTTGGAAGCTTCGGCCATCTTTTGGACCGTTTTGGGTCGCACCACAGTTCTCACTCCAACGAGCTCGCTTCCCGACCTATACCTCCGGAAAACGTGTCAGGGAGCATGCCAGGAGTGTGGGTTGAAGTCCTCGGAGCACGAGACCCGAAGATCGAAAGACTTATGACCAATACGGAGCAAAGGGAAGAAACCGTCGGGGGACCGCTTTTTACCCCAGGACGAGAAAACTTAGTCCGGGGCATTCCCGCTCGCGTTTTCTTGGGACGAGCACCGGAAGTCCTCGAGCTCAGCCCGTTTCCTTCGCTGCAAGTGCATTTCCAGTGGTTTCTGACACCGGACGAGCGTTCGCCACTCGTTGGAAGCTTCGACCATCTTTTGGACCGTTTTGGGTCGCACCACAGTTCTCCCTCCAACGAGCTCGCTTCCCGACCTATACCTCCGGAAAACGTGTCATGGAGCATGCCAGGAGTGTGGGTTGAAGTCCTCGGAGCACGAGACCCGAAGATCGAAAGACTTATGACCAATACGGAGCAAAGGGAAGAAACCGTCGGGGGACCGCTTTTTACCCCAGGACGAGAAAACTGAGTCCGGGGCATTCCCGCTCGCGTTTTCTTGGGACGAGCACCGGAAGTCCTCGAGCTTAGCCCGTTTCCTTCGCTGCAAGTGCATTTCCAGTGGTTTCTGACACCGGACGAGCGTTCGCCACTCGTTGGAAGCTTCGGCCATCTTTGTGACCGTTTTGGGTCGCACCACAGTTCTCCCTCCAACTAGCTCGCGTCCTGACCTATACCTCCGGAAAACGTGTCAGGGAGCATGCCAGGAGTGTGGGTTGAAGTCCTCGGAGCACGAGACCCGAAGATCGAAAGACTTATGACCAATACGGAGCAAAGGGAAGAAACCGTCGGGGGATCGCTTTTTACCCCAGGACGAGAAAACTGAGTCCGGGGCATTCCCGCTCGCGTTTTCTTGGGACGAGCACCGGAAGTCCTCGAGTTCAGCCCGTTTCCTTCGCTGCAAGTGCATTTCCAGTGGTTTCTGACACCGGACGAGCGTTCGCCACTCGTTGGAAGCTTCGGCCATCTTTTGGACCGTTTTGGGTCGCACCACAGTTCTCCCTCCAACGAGCTCGCTTCCCGACCTATACCTCCGGAAAACGTGTCAGGGAGCATGCCAGGAGTGTGGGTTGAAGTCCTCGGAGCACGAGACCCGAAGATCGAAAGACTTATGACCAATACGGAGCAAAGGGAAGAAACCGTCGGGGGACCGCTTTTTACCCCAGGACGAGAAAACTGAGTCCGGGGCATTCCCGCTCGCGTTTTCTTGGGACGAGCACCGGAAGTCCTCGAGCTCAGCCCGTTTCCTTCGCTGCAAGTGCATTTCCAGTGGTTTCTGACACCGGACGAGCGTTCGCCACTCGTTGGAAGCTTCGGCCATCTTTTGGACCGTTTTGGGTCGCACCACAGTTCTCCCTCCAACGAGCTCGCTTCCCGACCTATACCTCTGGAAAACGTGTCACGGAGCATGCCAGGAGTGTGGGTTGAAGTCCTCGGAGCACGAGACCCGTAGATCGAAAGACTTATGACCAATACGGAGCAAAGGGAAGAAACCGTCGGGGGACCGTTTTTTTACCCCAGGACGAGAAAACTGAGTCCGGGGCATTCCCGCTCGCGTTTTCTTGGGACGAGCACCGGAAGTCCTCGAGCTCAGCCCGTTTCCTTCGCTGCAAGTGCATTTCCAGTGGTTTCTGACACCGGACGAGCGTTCGCCACTCGTTGGAAGCTTCGGCCATCTTTTGGACCGTTTTGGGTCGCACCACAGTTCTCCCTCCAACGAGCTCGCTTCCCGACCTATACCTCCGGAAAACGTGTCAGGGAGCATGCCAGGAGTGTGGGTTGAAGTCCTCGGAGCACGAGACCCGAAGATCGAAAGACTTATGACCAATACGGAGCAAAGGGAAGAAACCGTCGGGGGACCGCTTTTTACCCCAGAACGAGAAAACTGAGTCCGGGGCATTCCCGCTCGCGTTTTCTTGGGACGAGCACCGGAAGTCCTCGAGTTCAGCCCGTTTCCTTCGCTGCAAGTGCATTTCCAGTGGTTTCTGACACCGGACGAGCGTTCGCCACTCGTTGGAAGCTTCGGCCATCTTTTGGACCGTTTTGGGTCGCACCACAGTTCTCCCTCCAACGAGCTCGCTTCCCGACCTATACCTCCGGAAAACGTGTCAGGGAGCATGCCAGGAGTGTGGGTTGAAGTCCTCGGAGCACGAGACCCGAAGATCGAAAGACTTATGACCAATACGGAGCAAAGGGAAGAAACCGTCGGGGGACCGCTTTTTACCCCAGGACGAGAAAACTGAGTCCGGGGCATTCCCGCTCGCGTTTTCTTGGGACGAGCACCGGAAGTCCTCGAGCTCAGCCCGTTTCCTTCGCTGCAAGTGCATTTCCAGTGGTTTCTGACACCGGACGAGCGTTCGCCACTCGTTGGAAGCTTCGGCCATCTTTTGGACCGTTTTGGGTCGCACCACAGTTCTCCCTCCAACGAGCTCGCTTCCCGACCTATACCTCTGGAAAACGTGTCACGAAGCATGCCAGGAGTGTGGGTTGAAGTCCTCGGAGCACGAGACCCGTAGATCGAAAGACTTATGACCAATACGGAGCAAAGGGAACAAACCGTCGTGGGACCGCTTTTTACCCCAGGACGAGAAAACTGAGTCCGGGGCATTCCCGCTCGCGTTTTCTTGGGACGAGCACCGGAAGTCCTCGAGCTCAGCCCGTTTCCTTCGATGCAAGTGCATTTCCAGTGGTTTCTGACACCGGACGAGCGTTCGCCACTCGTTGGAAGCTTCGGCCATCTTTTGGACCGTTTTGGGTCGCACCACAGTTCTCCCTCCAACGAGCTCGCTTCCCGACCTATACCTCCGGAAAACGTGTCAGGGAGCATGCCAGGAGTGTGGGTTGAAGTCCTCGGAGCACGAGACCCGAAGATCGAAAGACTTATGACCAATACGGAGCAAAGGGAAGAAACCGTCGGGGGACCGCTTTTTACCCCAGAACGAGAAAACTGAGTCCGGGGCATTCCCGCTCGCGTTTTCTTGGGACGAGCACCGGAAGTCCTCGAGCTCAGCCCGTTTCCTTCGCTGCAAGTGCATTTCCAGTGGTTTCTGACACCGGACGAGCGTTCGCCACTCGTTGGAAGCTTCGGCCATCTTTTGGACCGTTTTGGGTCGCACCACAGTTCTCCCTCCAACGAGCTCGCTTCCCGACCTATACCTCCGGAAAACGTGTCAGGGAGCATGCCAGGAGTGTGGGTTGAAGTCCTCGGAGCACGAGACCCGAAGATCGAAAGACTTATGACCAATACGGAGCAAAGGGAAGAAACCGTCGGGGGACCGCTTTTTACCCCAGGACGAGAAAACTGAGTCCGGGGCATTCCCGCTCGCGTTTTCTTGGGACGAGCACCGGAAGTCCTCGAGCTCAGCCCGTTTCCTTCGCTGCAAGTGCATTTCCAGTGGTTTCTGACACCGGACGAGCGTTCGCCACTCGTTGGAAGCTTCGGCCATCTTTTGGACCGTTTTGGGTCGCACCACAGTTCTCCCTCCAACGAGCTCGCTTCCCGACCTATACCTCCGGAAAACGTGTCAGGGAGCATGCCAGGAGTGTGGGTTGAAGTCCTCGGAGCACGAGACCCGTAGATCGAAAGACTTATGACCAATACGGAGCAAAGGGAAGAAACCGTCGGGGGACCGTTTTTTACCCCAGGACGAGAAAACTGAGTCCGGGGCATTCCCGCTCGCGTTTTCTTGGGACGAGCACCGGAAGTCCTCGAGCTCAGCCCGTTTCCTTCGCTGCAAGTGCATTTCCAGTGGTTTCTGACACCGGACGAGCGTTCGCCACTCGTTGGAAGCTTCGGCCATCTTTTGGACCGTTTTGGGTCGCACCACAGTTCTCCCTCCAGCGAGCTCGCTTCCCGACCTATACCTCCGGAAAACGTGTCAGGGAGCATGCCAGGAGTGTGGGTTGAAGTCCTTGGAGCACGAGACCCGTAGATCGAAAGACTTATGACCAATACGGAGCAAAGGGAAGAAACCGTCGGGGGACCGCTTTTTACCCCAGGACGAGAAAACTGCGTCCGGGGCATTCCCGCTCGCGTTTTCTTGGGACGAGCACCGGAAGTCCTCGAGCTCAGCCCGTTTCCTTCGATGCAAGTGCATTTCCAGTGGTTTCTGACACCGGACGAGCGTTCGCCACTCGTTGGAAGCTTCGGCCATCTTTTGGACCGTTTTGGGTCGCACCACAGTTCTCCCTCCAACGAGCTCGCTTCCCGACCTATACCTCCGGAAAACGTGTCAGGGAGCATGCCAGGAGTGTGGGTTGAAGTCCTCGGAGCACGAGACCCGAAGATCGAAAGACTTATGACCAATACGGAGCAAAGGGAAGAAACCGTCGGGGGACCGCTTTTTACCCCAGGACGAGAAAACTGAGTCCGGGGCATTCCCGCTCGCGTTTTCTTGGGACGAGCACCGGAAGTCCTCGAGCTCAGCCCGTTTCCTTCGCTGCAAGTGCATTTCCAGTGGTTTCTGACACCGGACGAGCGTTCGCCACTCGTTGGAAGCTTCGGCCATCTTTTGGACCGTTTTGGGTCGCACCACAGTTCTCCCTCCAACGAGCTCGCTTCCCGACCTATACCTCCGGAAAACGTGTCAGGGAGCATGCCAGGAGTGTGGGTTGAAGTCCTCGGAGCACGAGACCCGAAGATCGAAAGACTTATGACCAATACGGAGCAAAGGGAAGAAACCGTCGGGGGACCGCTTTTTACCCCAGGACGAGAAAACTGAGTCCGGGGCATTCCCGCTCGCGTTTTCTTGGGACGAGCACCGGAAGTCCTCGAGCTCAGCCCGTTTCCTTCGCTGCAAGTGCATTTCCAGTGGTTTCTGACACCGGACGAGCGTTCGCCACTCGTTGGAAGCTTCGGCCATCTTTTGGACCGTTTTGGGTCGCACCACAGTTCTCCCTCCAACGAGCTCGCTTCCCGACCTATACCTCCGGAAAACGTGTCAGGGAGCATGCCAGGAGTGTGGGTTGAAGTCCTCGGAGCACGAGACCCGTAGATCGAAAGACTTATGACCAATACGGAGCAAAGGGAAGAAACCGTCGGGGGACCGTTTTTTACCCCAGGACGAGAAAACTGAGTCCGGGGCATTCCCGCTCGCGTTTTCTTGGGACGAGCACCGGAAGTCCTCGAGCTCAGCCCGTTTCCTTCGCTGCAAGTGCATTTCCAGTGGTTTCTGACACCGGACGAGCGTTCGCCACTCGTTGGAAGCTTCGGCCATCTTTTGGACCGTTTTGGGTCGCACCACAGTTCTCCCTCCAGCGAGCTCGCTTCCCGACCTATACCTCCGGAAAACGTGTCAGGGAGCATGCCAGGAGTGTGGGTTGAAGTCCTTGGAGCACGAGACCCGTAGATCGAAAGACTTATGACCAATACGGAGCAAAGGGAAGAAACCGTCGGGGGACCGCTTTTTACCCCAGGACGAGAAAACTGCGTCCGGGGCATTCCCGCTCGCGTTTTCTTGGGACGAGCACCGAAAGTCCTCGAGCTCAGCCCGTTTCCTTCGCTGCAAGTGCATTTCCAGTGGTTTCTGACACCGGACGAGCGTTCGCCACTCGTTGGAAGCTTCGGCCATCTTTTGGACCGTTTTGGGTCGCACCACAGTTCTCCCTCCAACGAGCTCGCTTCCCGACCTATACCTCCGGAAAACGTGTCAGGGAGCATGCCATGAGTGTGGGTTGAAGTCCTCGGAGCACGAGACCCGAAGATCGAAAGACTTATGACCAATACGGAGCAAAGGGAAGAAACCGTCGGGGGACCGCTTTTTACCCCAGGACGAGAAAACTGAGTCCGGGGCATTCCCGCTCGCGTTTTCTTGGGACGAGCACCGGAAGTCCTCGAGCACAGCCCGTTTCCTTCGCTGCAAGTGCATTTCCAGTGGTTTCTGACACCGGACGAGCGTTCACCACTCGTTGGAAGCTTCGGCCATCTTTTGGACCGTTTTGGGTCGCACCACAGTTCTCCCTCCAGCGAGCTCGCTTCCCGACCTATACCTCCGGAAAACGTGTCAGGGAGCATGCCAGGAGTGTGGGTTGAAGTCCTCGGAGCACGAGACCCGAAGATCGAAAGACTTATGACCAATACGGAGCAAAGGGAAGAAACCGTCGGGGGACCGCTTTTTACCCCAGGACGAGAAAACTGAGTCCGGGGCATTCCCGCTCGCGTTTTCTTGGGACGAGCACCGGAAGTCCTCGAGCTCAGCCCGTTTCCATCGCTGCAAGTGCATTTCCAGTGGTTTCTGACACCGGACGAGCGTTCGCCACTCGTTGGAAGCTTCGGCCATCTTTTGGACCGTTTTGGGTCGCACCACAGTTCTCCCTCCAGCGAGCTCGCTTCCCGACCTATACCTCCGGAAAACGTGTCAGGGAGCATGCCAGGAGTGTGGGTTGAAGTCCTCGGAGCACGAGACCCGAAGATCGAAAGACTTATGACCAATACGGAGCAAAGGGAAGAAACCGTCGGGGGACCGCTTTTTACCCCAGGACGAGAAAACTGAGTCCGGGGCATTCCCGCTCGCGTTTTCTTGAGACGAGCACCGGAAGTCCTCGAGCTCAGCCCGTTTCCTTCGCTGCAAGTGCATTTCCAGTGGTTTCTGACACCGGACGAGCGTTCGCCACTCATTGGAAGCTTCGGCCATCTTTTGGACCGTTTTGGGTCGCACCACAGTTCTCCCTCCAACGAGCTCGCTTCCCGACCTATACCTCCGGAAAACGTGTCAGGGAGCATGCCAGGAGTGTGGGTTGAAGTCCTCGGAGCACGAGACCCGAAGATCGAAAGACTTATGACCAATACGGAGCAAAGGGAAGAAACCGTCGGGGGACCGCTTTTTACCCCAGGACGAGAAAACTGAGTCCGGGGCATTCCCGCTCGCGTTTTCTTGGGACGAGCACCGGAAGTCCTCGAGCTCAGCCCATTTCCTTCGCTGCAAGTGCATTTCCAGTGGTTTCTGACACCGGACGAGCGTTCGCCACTCGTTGGAAGCTTCGGCCATCTTTTGGACCGTTTTGGGTCGCACCACAGTTCTCCCTCCAACGAGCTCGCTTCCCGACCTATACCTCCGGAAAACGTGTCAGGGAGCATGCCAGGAGTGTGGGTTGAAGTCCTCGGAGCACGAGACCCGAAGATCGAAAGACTTATGACCAATACGGAGCAAAGGGAAGAAACCGTCGGGGGACCGCTTTTTACCCCAGGACGAGAAAACTGAGTCCGGGGCATTCCCGCTCGCGTTTTCTTGGGACGAGCACCGGAAGTCCTCGAGCTCAGCCCGTTTCCTTCGCTGCAAGTGCATTTCCAGTGGTTTCTGACACCGGACGAGCGTTCGCCACTCGTTGGAAGCTTCGGCCATCTTTTGGACCGTTTTGGGTCGCACCACAGTTCTCCCTCCAACGAGCTCGCTTCCCGACCTATACCTCCGGAAAACGTGTCAGGGAGCATGCCAGGAGTGTGGGTTGAAGTCCTCGGAGCACGAGACCCGAAGATCGAAAGACTTATGACCAATACGGAGCAAAGGGAAGAAACCGTCGGGGGACCGCTTTTTACCCCAGGACGAGAAAACTGAGTCCGGGGCATTCCCGCTCGCGTTTTCTTGGGACGAGCACCGGAAGTCCTCGAGCTCAGCCCGTTTCCTTCGCTGCAAGTGCATTTCCAGTGGTTTCTGACACCGGACGAGCGTTCGCCACTCGTTGGAAGCTTCGGCCATCTTTTGGACCGTTTTGGGTCGCACCACAGTTCTCCCTCCAACGAGCTCGCTTCCCGACCTATACCTCCGGAAAACGTGTCAGGGAGCATGCCAGGAGTGTGGGTTGAAGTCCTCGGAGCACGAGACCCGAAGATCGAAAGACTTATGACCAATACGGATCAAAGGGAAGAAACCGTCGGGGGACCGCTTTTTACCCCAGGACGAGAAAACTGAGTCCGGGGCATTCCCGCTCGCGTTTTCTTGAGACGAGCACCGGAAGTCCTCGAGCTCAGCCCGTTTCCTTCGCTGCAAGTGCATTTCCAGTGGTTTCTGACACCGGACGAGCGTTCGCCACTCATTGGAAGCTTCAGCCATCTTTTGGACCGTTTTGGGTCGCACCACAGTTCTCCCTCCAACGAGCTCGCTTCCCGACCTATACCTCCGGAAAACGTGTCAGGGAGCATGCCAGGAGTGTGGGTTGAAGTCCTCGGAGCACGAGACCCGAAGATCGAAAGACTTATGACCAATACGGAGCAAAGGGAAGAAACCGTCGGGGGACCGCTTTTTACCCCAGGACGAGAAAACTGAGTCCGGGGCATTCCCGCTCGCGTTTTCTTGGGACGAGCACCGGAAGTCCTCGAGCTCAGCCCGTTTCCTTCGCTGCAAGTGCATTTCCAGTGGTTTCTGACACCGGACGAGCGTTCGCCACTCGTTGGAAGCTTCGGCCATCTTTTGGACCGTTTTGGGTCGCACCACAGTTCTCCCTCCAACGAGCTCGCTTCCCGACCTATACCTCCAGAAAACGTGTCAGGGAGCATGCCAGGAGTGTGGGTTGAAGTCCTCGGAGCACGAGACCCGAAGATCGAAAGACTTATGACCAATACGGAGCAAAGGGAAGAAACCGTCGGGGGACCGCTTTTTACCCCAGGACGAGAAAACTGAGTCCGGGGCATTCCCGCTCGCGTTTTCTTGGGACGAGCACCGGAAGTCCTCGAGCTCAGCCCGTTTCCTTCGCTGCAAGTGCATTTCCAGTGGTTTCTGACACCGGACGAGCGTTCGCCACTCGTTGGAAGCTTCGGCCATCTTTTGGACCGTTTTGGGTCGCACCACAGTTCTCCCTCCAACGAGCTCGCTTCCCGACCTATACCTCCGGAAAACGTGTCAGGGAGCATGCCAGGAGTGTGGGTTGAAGTCCTCGGAGCACGAGACCCGAAGATCGAAAGACTTATGACCAATACGGAGCAAAGGGAAGAAACCGTCGGGGGACCGCTTTTTACCCCAGGACGAGAAAACTGAGTCCGGGGCATTCCCGCTCGCGTTTTCTTGGGACGAGCACCGGAAGTCCTCGAGCTCAGCCCGTTTCCTTCGCTGCAAGTGCATTTCCAGTGGTTTCTGACACCGGACGAGCGTTCGCCACTCGTTGGAAGCTTCGGCCATCTTTTGGACCGTTTTGGGTCGCACCACAGTTCTCCCTCCAACGAGCTCGCTTCCCGACCTATACCTCCGGAAAACGTGTCAGGGAGCATGCCAGGAGTGTGGGTTGAAGTCCTCGGAGCACGAGACCCGAAGATCGAAAGACTTATGACCAATACGGAGCAAAGGGAAGAAACCGTCGGGGGACCGCTTTTTACCCCAGGACGAGAAAACTGAGTCCGGGGCATTCCCGCTCGCGTTTTCTTGGGACGAGCACTGGAAGTCCTCGAGCTCAGCCCGTTTCCTTCGCTGCAAGTGCATTTCCAGTGGTTTCTGACACCGGACGAGCGTTCGCCACTCGTTGGAAGCTTCGGCCATCTTTTGGACCGTTTTGGGTCGCACCACAGTTCTCCCTCCAACGAGCTCGCTTCCCGACCTATACCTCCGGAAAACGTGTCAGGGAGCATGCCAGGAGTGTGGGTTGAAGTCCTCGGAGCACGAGACCCGAAGATCGAAAGACTTATGACCAATACGGAGCAAAGGGAAGAAACCGTCGGGGGACCGCTTTTTACCCCAGGACGAGAAAACTGAGTCCGGGGCATTCCCGCTCGCGTTTTCTTGGGACGAGCACCGGAAGTCCTCGAGCTCAGCCCGTTTCCTTCGCTGCAAGTGCATTTCCAGTGGTTTCTGACACCGGACGAGCGTTCGCCACTCGTTGGAAGCTTCGGCCATCTTTTGGACCGTTTTGGGTCGCACCACAGTTCTCCCTCCAACGAGCTCGCTTCCCGACCTATACCTCCGGAAAACGTGTCAGGGAGCATGCCAGGAGTGTGGGTTGAAGTCCTCGGAGCACGAGACCCGAAGATCGAAAGACTTATGACCAATACGGAGCAAAGGGAAGAAACCGTCGGGGGACCGCTTTTTACCCCAGGACGAGAAAACTGAGTCCGGGGCATTCCCGCTCGCGTTTTCTTGGGACGAGCACCGGAAGTCCTCGAGCTCAGCCGTTTCCTTCGCTGCAAGTGCATTTCCAGTGGTTTCTGACACCGGACGAGCGTTCGCCACTCGTTGGAAGCTTCGGCCATCTTTTGGACCGTTTTGGATCGCACCACAGTTCTCCCTCCAACGAGCTCGCTTCCCGACCTATACCTCCGGAAAACGTGTCAGGGAGCATGCCAGGAGTGTGGGTTGAAGTCCTCGGAGCACGAGACCCGTAGATCGAAAGACTTATGACCAATACGGAGCAAAGGGAAGAAACCGTCGGGGGACCGCTTTTTACCCCAGGACGAGAAAACTGAGTCCGGGGCATTCCCGCTCGCGTTTTCTTGGGACGAGCACCGGAAGTCCTCGAGCTCAGCCCGTTTCCTTCGCTGCAAGTGCATTTCCAGTGGTTTCTGACACCGGACGAGCGTTCGCCACTCGTTGGAAGCTTCGGCCATCTTTTGGACCGTTTTGGGTCGCACCACAGTTCTCCCTCCAACGAGCTCGCTTCCCGACCTATACCTCCGGAAAACGTGTCAGGGAGCATGCCAGGAGTGTGGGTTGAAGTCCTCGGAGCACGAGACCCGAAGATCGAAAGACTTATGACCAATACGGAGCAAAGGGAAGAAACCGTCGGGGGACCGCTTTTTACCCCAGGACGAGAAAACTGAGTCCGGGGCATTCCCGCTCGCGTTTTCTTGGGACGAGCACCGGAAGTCCTCGAGCTCAGCCCGTTTCCTTCGCTGCAAGTGCATTTCCAGTGGTTTCTGACACCGGACGAGCGTTCGCCACCCGTTGGAAGCTTCGGCCATCTTTTGGACCGTTTTGGGTCGCACCACAGTTCTCCCTCCAACGAGCTCGCTTCCCGACCTATACCTCCGGAAAACGTGTCAGGGAGCATGCCAGGAGTGTGGGTTGAAGTCCTCGGAGCACGAGACCCGTAGATCGAAAGACTTATGACCAATACGGAGCAAAGGGAAGAAACCGTCGGGGGACCGTTTTTTACCCCAGGACGAGAAAACTGAGTCCGGGGCATTCCCGCTCGCGTTTTCTTGGGACGAGCACCGGAAGTCCTCGAGCTCAGCCCGTTTCCTTCGCTGCAAGTGCATTTCCAGTGGTTTCTGACACCGGACGAGCGTTCGCCACTCGTTGGAAGCTTCGGCCATCTTTTGGACCGTTTTGGGTCGCACCACAGTTCTCCCTCCAACGAGCTCGCTTCCCGACCTATACCTCCGGAAAACGTGTCAGGGAGCATGCCATAAGTGTTGGTTGAAGTCCTCGGAGCACGAGACCCGAAGATCGAAAGACTTATGACCAATACGGAGCAAAGGGAAGAAACCGTCGGGGGACCGCTTTTTACCCCAAGACGAGAAAACTGAGTCCGGGGCATTCCCGCTCGCGTTTTCTTGGGACGAGCACCGGAAGTCCTCGAGCTCAGCCCGTTTCCTTCGCTGCAAGTGCATTTCCAGTGGTTTCTGACACCGGACGAGCGTTCGCCACTCGTTGGAAGCTTCGGCCATCTTTTGGACCGTTTTGGGTCGCACCACAGTTCTCCCTCCAACGAGCTCCCTTCCCGACCTATACCTCCGGAAAACGTGTCTGGGAGCATGCCAGGAGTGTGGGTTGAAGTCCTCGGAGCACGAGACCCGAAGATCGAAAGACTTATGACCAATACGGAGCAAAGGGAAGAAACCGTCGGGGGACCGCTTTTTACCCCAGGACGAGAAAACTGAGTCCGGGGCATTCCCGCTCGCGTTTTCTTGGGACGAGCACCGGAAGTCCTCGAGCTCAGCCCGTTTCCTTCGCTGCAAGTGCATTTCCAGTGGTTTCTGACACCGGACGAGCGTTCGCCACTCGTTGGAAGCTTCGGCCATCTTTTGGACCGTTTTGGGTCGCACCACAGTTCTCCCTCCAACGAGCTCGCTTCCCGACCTATACCTCCGGAAAACGTGTCAGGGAGCATGCCAGGAGTGTGGGTTGAAGTCCTCGGAGCACGAGACCCGAAGATCGAAAGACTTATGACCAATACGGAGCAAAGGGAAGAAACCGTCGGGTGACCGCTTTTTACCCCAGGACGAGAAAACTGAGTCCGGGGCATTCCCGCTCGTGTTTTCTTGGGACGAGCACCGGAAGTCCTCGAGCTCAGCCCGTTTCCTTCGCTGCAAGTGCATTTCCAGTGGTTTCTGACACCGGACGAGCGTTCGCCACTCGTTGGAAGCTTCGGCCATCTTTTGGACCGTTTTGGGTCGCACCACAGTTCTCCCTCCAACGAGCTCGCTTCCCGACCTATACCTCCGGAAAACGTGTCAGGGAGCATGCCAGGAGTGTGGGTTGAAGTCCTCGGAGCACGAGACCCGAAGATCGAAAGACTTATGACCAATACGGAGCAAAGGGAAGAAACCGTCGGGGGACCGCTTTTTACCCCAGGACGAGAAAACTGAGTCCGGGGCATTCCCGCTCGCGTTTTCTTGGGACGAGCACCGGAAGTCCTCGAGCTCAGCCCGTTTCCTTCGCTGCAAGTGCATTTCCAGTGGTTTCTGACACCGGACGAGCGTTCGCCACTCGTTGGAAGCTTCGGCCATCTTTTGGACCGTTTTGGGTCGCACCACAGTTCTCCCTCCAACGAGCTCGCTTCCCGACCTATACCTCCGGAAAACGTGTCAGGGAGCATGCCAGGAGTGTGGGTTGAAGTCCTCGGAGCACGAGACCCGAAGATCGAAAGACTTATGACCAATACGGAGCAAAGGGAAGAAACCGTCGGGGGACCGCTTTTTACCCCAGGACGAGAAAACTGAGTCCGGGGCATTCCCGCTCGCGTTTTCTTGGGACGAGCACCGGAAGTCCTCGAGCTCAGCCCGTTTCCTTCGCTGCAAGTGCATTTCCAGTGGTTTCTGACACCGGACGAGCGTTCGCCACTCGTTGGAAGCTTCGGCCATCTTTTGGACCGTTTTGGGTCGCACCACAGTTCTCCCTCCAACGAGCTCGCTTCCCGACCTATACCTCCGGAAAACGTGTCAGGGAGCATGCCAGGAGTGTGGGTTGAAGTCCTCGGAGCACGAGACCCGAAGATCGAAAGACTTATGACCAATACGGAGCAAAGGGAAGAAACCGTCGGGGGACCGCTTTTTACCCCAGGACGAGAAAACTGAGTCCGGGGCATTCCCGCTCGCGTTTTCTTGGGACGAGCACCGGAAGTCCTCGAGCTCAGCCCGTTTCCTTCGCTGCAAGTGCATTTCCAGTGGTTTCTGACACCGGACGAGCGTTCGCCACTCGTTGGAAGCTTCGGCCATCTTTTGGACCGTTTTGGGTCGCACCACAGTTCTCCCTCCAACGAGCTCGCTTCCCGACCTATACCTCCGGAAAACGTGTCAGGGAGCATGCCAGGAGTGTGGGTTGAAGTCCTCGGAGCACGAGACCCGAAGATCGAAAGACTTATGACCAATACGGAGCAAAGGGAAGAAACCGTCGGGGGACCGCTTTTTACCCCAGGACGAGAAAACTGAGTCCGGGGCATTCCCGCTCGCGTTTTCTTGGGACGAGCACCGGAAGTCCTCGAGCTCAGCCCGTTTCCTTCGCTGCAAGTGCATTTCCAGTGGTTTCTGACACCGGACGAGCGTTCGCCACTCGTTGGAAGCTTCGGCCATCTTTTGGACCGTTTTGGGTCGCACCACAGTTCTCCCTCCAACGAGCTCGCTTCCCGACCTATACCTCCGGAAAACGTGTCAGGGAGCATGCCAGGAGTGTGGGTTGAAGTCCTCGGAGCACGAGACCCGAAGATCGAAAGACTTATGACCAATACGGAGCAAAGGGAAGAAACCGTCGGGGGACCGCTTTTTACCCCAGGACGAGAAAACTGAGTCCGGGGCATTCCCGCTCGCGTTTTCTTGGGACGAGCACCGGAAGTCCTCGAGCTCAGCCCGTTTCCTTCGCTGCAAGTGCATTTCCAGTGGTTTCTGACACCGGACGAGCGTTCGCCACTCGTTGGAAGCTTCGGCCATCTTTTGGACCGTTTTGGGTCGCACCACAGTTCTCCCTCCAACGAGCTCGCTTCCCGACCTATACCTCCGGAAAACGTGTCAGGGAGCATGCCAGGAGTGTGGGTTGAAGTCCTCGGAGCACGAGACCCGAAGATCGAAAGACTTATGACCAATACGGAGCAAAGGGAAGAAACCGTCGGGGGACCGCTTTTTACCCCAGGACGAGAAAACTGAGTCCGGGGCATTCCCGCTCGCGTTTTCTTGGGACGAGCACCGGAAGTCCTCGAGCTCAGCCCGTTTCCTTCGCTGCAAGTGCATTTCCAGTGGTTTGTGACACCGGACGAGCGTTCGCCACTCGTTGGAAGCTTCGGCCATCTTTTGGACCGTTTTGGATCGCACCACAGTTCTCCCTCCAACGAGCTCGCTTCCCGACCTATACCTCCGGAAAACGTGTCGAGGAGCATGCCAGGAGTGTGGGTTGAAGTCCTCGGAGCACGAGACCCGAAGATCGAAAGACTTATGACCAATACGGAGCAAAGGGAAGAAACCGTCGGGGGACCGCTTTTTACCCCAGGACGAGAAAACTGAGTCCGGGGCATTCCCGCTCGCGTTTTCTTGGGACGAGCACCGGAAGTCCTCGAGCTCAGCCCGTTTCCTTCGCTGCAAGTGCATTTCCAGTGGTTTCTGACACCGGACGAGCGTTCGCCACTCGTTGGAAGCTTCGGCCATCTTTTGGACCGTTTTGGGTCGCACCACAGTTCTCCCTCCAACGAGCTCGCTTCCCGACCTATACCTCCGGAAAACGTGTCAGGGAGCATGCCAGGAGTGTGGGTTGAAGTCCTCGGAGCACGAGACCCGAAGATCGAAAGACTTATGACCAATACGGAGCAAAGGGAAGAAACCGTCGGGGGACCGCTTTTTACCCCAGGACGAGAAAACTGAGTCCGGGGCATTCCCGCTCGCGTTTTCTTGGGACGAGCACCGGAAGTCCTCGAGCTCAGCCCGTTTCCTTCGCTGCAAGTGCATTTCCAGTGGTTTCTGACACCGGACGAGCGTTCGCCACTCGTTGGAAGCTTCGGCCATCTTTTGGACCGTTTTGGGTCGCACCACAGTTCTCCCTCCAACGAGCTCGCTTCCCGACCTATACCTCCGGAAAACGTGTCAGGGAGCATGCCAGGAGTGTGGGTTGAAGTCCTCGGAGCACGAGACCCGAAGATCGAAAGACTTATGACCAATACGGAGCAAAGGGAAGAAACCGTCGGGGGACCGCTTTTTACCCCAGGACGAGAAAACTGAGTCCGGGGCATTCCCGCTCGCGTTTTCTTGGGACGAGCACCGGAAGTCCTCGAGCTCAGCCCGTTTCCTTCGCTGCAAGTGCATTTCCAGTGGTTTCTGACACCGGACGAGCGTTCGCCACTCGTTGGAAGCTTCGGCCATCTTTTGGACCGTTTTGGGTCGCACCACAGTTCTCCCTCCAACGAGCTCGCTTCCCGACCTATACCTCCGGAAAACGTGTCAGGGAGCATGCCAGGAGTGTGGGTTGAAGTCCTCGGAGCACGAGACCCGAAGATCGAAAGACTTATGACCAATACGGAGCAAAGGGAAGAAACCGTCGGGGGACCGCTTTTTACCCCAGGACGAGAAAACTGAGTCCGGGGCATTCCCGCTCGCGTTTTCTTGGGACGAGCACCGGAAGTCCTCGAGCTCAGCCCGTTTCCTTCGCTGCAAGTGCATTTCCAGTGGTTTCTGACACCGGACGAGCGTTCGCCACTCGTTGGAAGCTTCGGCCATCTTTTGGACCGTTTTGGGTCGCACCACAGTTCTCCCTCCAACGAGCTCGCTTCCCGACCTATACCTCCGGAAAACGTGTCAGGGAGCATGCCAGGAGTGTGGGTTGAAGTCCTCGGAGCACGAGACCCGAAGATCGAAAGACTTATGACCAATACGGAGCAAAGGGAAGAAACCGTCGGGGGACCGCTTTTTACCCCAGGACGAGAAAACTGAGTCCGGGGCATTCCCGCTCGCGTTTTCTTGGGACGAGCACCGGAAGTCCTCGAGCTCAGCCCGTTTCCTTCGCTGCAAGTGCATTTCCAGTGGTTTCTGACACCGGACGAGCGTTCGCCACTCGTTGGAAGCTTCGGCCATCTTTTCGACCGTTTTGGGTCGCACCACAGTTCTCCCTCCAACGAGCTCGCTTCCCGACCTATACCTCCGGAAAACGTGTCAGGGAGCATGCCAGGAGTGTGGGTTGAAGTCCTCGGAGCACGAGACCCGAAGATCGAAAGACTTATGACCAATACGGAGCAAAGGGAAGAAACCGTCGGGGGACCGCTTTTTACCCCAGGACGAGAAAACTGAGTCCGGGGCATTCCCGCTCGTGTTTTCTTGGGACGAGCACCGGAAGTCCTCGAGCTCAGCCCGTTTCCTTCGCTGCAAGTGCATTTCCAGTGGTTTCTGACACCGGACGAGCGTTCGCCACTCGTTGGAAGCTTCGGCCATCTTTTGGACCGTTTTGGGTCGCACCACAGTTCTCCCTCCAACGAGCTCGCTTCCCGACCTATACCTCCGGAAAACGTGTCAGGGAGCATGCCAGGAGTGTGGGTTGAAGTCCTCGGAGCACGAGACCCGAAGATCGAAAGACTTATGACCAATACGGAGCAAAGGGAAGAAACCGTCGGGGGACCGCTTTTTACCCCAGGACGAGAAAACTGAGTCCGGGGCATTCCCGCTCGCGTTTTCTTGGGACGAGCACCGGAAGTCCTCGAGCTCAGCCCGTTTCCTTCGCTACAAGTGCATTTCCAGTGGTTTCTGACACCGGACGAGCGTTCGCCACTCGTTGGAAGCTTCGGCCATCTTTTGGACCGTTTTGGGTCGCACCACAGTTCTCCCTCCAACGAGCTCGCTTCCCGACCTATACCTCCGGAAAACGTGTCAGGGAGCATGCCAGGAGTGTGGGTTGAAGTCCTCGGAGCACGAGACCCGAAGATCGAAAGACTTATGACCAATACGGAGCAAAGGGAAGAAACCGTCGGGGGACCGCTTTTTACCCCAGGACGAGAAAACTGAGTCCGGGGCATTCCCGCTCGCGTTTTCTTGGGACGAGCACCGGAAGTCCTCGAGATCAGCCCGTTTCCTTCGCTGCAAGTGCATTTCCAGTGGTTTCTGACACCGGACGAGCGTTCGCCACTCGTTGGAAGCTTCGGCCATCTTTTGGACCGTTTTGGGTCGCACCACAGTTCTCCCTCCAACGAGCTCGCTTCCCGACCTATACCTCCGGAAAACGTGTCAGGGAGCATGCCAGGAGTGTGGGTTGAAGTCCTCGGAGCACGAGACCCGAAGATCGAAAGACTTATGACCAATACGGAGCAAAAGAAAGAAACCGTCAAGGGACCGCTTTTTACCCCAGGACGAGAAAAACTGAGTCCGGGGCATTCCCGCTCGCGTTTTCTTGGGACGAGCACCGGAAGTCCTCGAGCTCAGCCCGTTTCCTTCGCTGCAAGTGCATTTCCAGTGGTTTCTGACACCGGACGAGCGTTCGCCACTCGTTGGAAGCTTCGGCCATCTTTTGGACCGTTTTGGGTCGCACCACAGTTCTCCCTCCAACGAGCTCGCTTCCCGACCTATACCTCCGGAAAACGTGTCAGGGAGCATGCCAGGAGTGTGGGTTGAAGTCCTCGGAGCACGAGACCCGAAGATCGAAAGACTTATGACCAATACGGAGCAAAGGGAAGAAACCGTCGGGGGACCGCTTTTTACCCCAGGACGAGAAAACTGAGTCCGGGGCATTCCCGCTCGCGTTTTCTTGGGACGAGCACCGGAAGTCCTCGAGCTCAGCCCGTTTCCTTCGCTGCAAGTGCATTTCCAGTGGTTTCTGACACCGGACGAGCGTTCGCCACTCGTTGGAAGCTTCGGCCATCTTTTGGACCGTTTTGGGTCGCACCACAGTTCTCCCTCCAACGAGCTCGCTTCCCGACCTATACCTCCGGAAAACGTGTCAGGGAGCATGCCAGGAGTGTGGGTTGAAGTCCTCGGAGCACGAGACCCGAAGATCGAAAGACTTATGACCAATACGGAGCAAAGGGAAGAAACCGTCGGGGGACCGCTTTTTACCCCAGGACGAGAAAACTGAGTCCGGGGCATTCCCGCTCGCGTTTTCTTGGGACGAGCACCGGAAGTCCTCGAGCTCAGCCCGTTTCCTTCGCTGCAAGTGCATTTCCAGTGGTTTCTGACACCGGACGAGCGTTCGCCACTCGTTGGAAGCTTCGGCCATCTTTTGGACCGTTTTGGGTCGCACCACAGTTCTCCCTCCAACGAGCTCGCTTCCCGACCTATACCTCCGGAAAACGTGTCAGGGAGCATGCCAGGAGTGTGGGTTGAAGTCCTCGGAGCACGAGACCCGAAGATCGAAAGACTTATGACCAATACGGAGCAAAGGGAAGAAACCGTCGGGGGACCGCTTTTTACCCCAGGACGAGAAAACTGAGTCCGGGGCATTCCCGCTCGCGTTTTCTTGGGACGAGCACCGGAAGTCCTCGAGCTCAGCCCGTTTCCTTCGCTGCAAGTGTATTTCCAGTGGTTTCTGACACCGGACGAGCGTTCGCCACTCGTTGGAAGCTTCGGCCATCTTTTGGACCGTTTTGGGTCGCACCACAGTTCTCCCTCCAACGAGCTCGCTTCCCGACCTATACCTCCGGAAAACGTGTCAGGGAGCATGCCAGGAGTGTGGGTTGAAGTCCTCGGAGCACGAGACCCGAAGATCGAAAGACTTATGACCAATACGGAGCAAAGGGAAGAAACCGTCGGGGGACCGCTTTTTACCCCAGGACGAGAAAACTGAGTCCGGGGCATTCCCGCTCGCGTTTTCTTGGGACGAGCACCGGAAGTCCTCGAGCTCAGCCCGTTTCCTTCGCTGCAAGTGCATTTCCAGTGGTTTCTGACACCGGACGAGCGTTCGCCACTCGTTGGAAGCTTCGGCCATCTTTTGGACCGTTTTGGGTCGCACCACAGTTCTCCCTCCAACGAGCTCGCTTCCCGACCTATACCTCCGGAAAACGTGTCAGGGAGCATGCCAGGAGTGTGGGTTGAAGTCCTCGGAGCACGAGACCCGAAGATCGAAAGACTTATGACCAATACGGAGCAAAGGGAAGAAACCGTCGGGCGACCGCTTTTTACCCCAGGACGAGAAAACTGAGTCCGGGGCATTCCCGCTCGCGTTTTCTTGGGACGAGCACCGGAAGTCCTCGAGCTCAGCCCGTTTCCTTCGCTGCAAGTGCATTTCCAGTGGTTTCTGACACCGGACGAGCGTTCGCCACTCGTTGGAAGCTTCGGCCATCTTTTGGACCGTTTTGGGTCGCACCACAGTTCTCCCTCCAACGAGCTCGCTTCCCGACCTATACCTCCGGAAAACGTGTCGAGGAGCATGCCAGGAGTGTGGGTTGAAGTCCTCGGAGCACGAGACCCGAAGATCGAAAGACTTATGACCAATACGGAGCAAAGGGAAGAAACCGTCGGGGGACCGCTTTTTACCCCAGGACGAGAAAACTGAGTCCGGGGCATTCCCGCTCGCGTTTTCTTGGGACGAGCATCGGAAGTCCTCGAGCTCAGCCCGTTTCCTTCGCTGCAAGTGCATTTCCAGTGGTTTCTGACACCGGACGAGCGTTCGCCACTCGTTGGAAGCTTCGGCCATCTTTTGGACCGTTTTGGGTCGCACCACAGTTCTCCCTCCAACGAGCTCGCTTCCCGACCTATACCTCCGGAAAACGTGTCAGGGAGCATGCCAGGAGTGTGGGTTGAAGTCCTCGGAGCACGAGACCCGAAGATCGAAAGACTTATGACCAATACGGAGCAAAGGGAAGAAACCGTCGGGGGACCGCTTTTTACCCCAGGACGAGAAAACTGAGTCCGGGGCATTCCCGCTCGCGTTTTCTTGGGACGAGCACCGGAAGTCCTCGAGCTCAGCCCGTTTCCTTCGCTGCAAGTGCATTTCCAGTGGTTTCTGACACCGGACGAGCGTTCGCCACTCGTTGGAAGCTTCGGCCATCTTTTGGACCGTTTTGGGTCGCACCACAGTTCTCCCTCCAACGAGCTCGCTTCCCGACCTATACCTACGGAAAACGTGTCAGGGAGCATGCCAGGAGTGTGGGTTGAAGTCCTCGGAGCACGAGACCCGAAGATCGAAAGACTTATGACCAATACGGAGCAAAGGGAAGAAACCGTCGGGGGACCGCTTTTTACCCCAGGACGAGAAAACTGAGTCCGGGGCATTCCCGCTCGCGTTTTCTTGGGACGAGCACCGGAAGTCCTCGAGCTCAGCCCGTTTCCTTCGCTGCAAGTGCATTTCCAGTGGTTTCTGACACCGGACGAGCGTTCGCCACTCGTTGGAAGCTTCGGCCATCTTTTGGACCGTTTTGGGTCGCACCACAGTTCTCCCTCCAACGAGCTCGCTTCCCGACCTATACCTCCGGAAAACGTGTCAGGGAGCATGCCAGGAGTGTGGGTTGAAGTCCTCGGAGCACGAGACCCGAAGATCGAAAGACTTATGACCAATACGGAGCAAAGGGAAGAAACCGTCGGGGGACCGCTTTTTACCCCAGGACGAGAAAACTGAGTCCGGGGCATTCCCGCTCGCGTTTTCTTGGGACGAGCACCGGAAGTCCTCGAGCTCAGCCCGTTTCCTTCGCTGCAAGTGCATTTCCAGTGGTTTCTGACACCGGACGAGCGTTCGCCACTCGTTGGAAGCTTCGGCCATTTTTTGGACCGTTTTGGGTCGCACCACAGTTCTCCCTCCAACGAGCTCGCTTCCCGACCTATACCTCCGGAAAACATGTCAGGGAGCATGCCAGGAGTGTGGGTTGAAGTCCTCGGAGCACGAGACCCGAAGATCGAAAGACTTATGACCAATACGGAGCAAAGGGAAGAAACCGTCGGGGGACCGCTTTTTACCCCAGGACGAGAAAACTGAGTCCGGGGCATTCCCGCTCGCGTTTTCTTTGGACGAGCACCGGAAGTCCTCGAGCTCAGCCCGTTTCCTTCGCTGCAAGTGCGTTTCCAGTGGTTTCTGACACCGGACGAGCGTTCGCCACTCGTTGGAAGCTTCGGCCATCTTTTGGACCGTTTTGGGTCGCACCACAGTTCTCCCTCCAACGAGCTCGATTCCCGACCTATACCTCCGGAAAACGTGTCAGGGAGCATGCCAGGAGTGTGGGTTGAAGTCCTCGGAGCACGAGACCCGAAGATCGAAAGACTTATGACCAATACGGAGCAAAGGGAAGAAACCGTCGGGGGACCGCTTTTTACCCCAGGACGAGAAAACTGAGTCCGGGGCATTCCCGCTCGCGTTTTCTTGGGACGAGCACCGGAAGTCCTCGAGCTCAGCCCGTTTCCTTCGCTGCAAGTGCGTTTCCAGTGGTTTCTGACACCGGACGAGCGTTCGCCACTCGTTGGAAGCTTCGGCCATCTTTTGGACCGTTTTGGGTCGCACCACAGTTCTCCCTCCAACGAGCTCGCTTCCCGACCTATACCTCCGGAAAACGTGTCAGGGAGCATGCCAGGAGTGTGGGTTGAAGTCCTCGGAGCACGAGACCCGAAGATCGAAAGACTTATGACCAATACGGAGCAAAGGGAAGAAACCGTCGGGGGACCGCTTTTTACCCCAGAACGAGAAAACTGAGTCCGGGGCATTCCCGCTCGCGTTTTCTTGGGACGAGCACCGGAAGTCCTCGAGCTCAGCCCGTTTCCTTCGCTGCAAGTGAATTTCCAGTGGTTTCTGACACCGGACGAGCGTTCGCCACTCGTTGGAAGCTTCGGCCATCTTTTGGACCGTTTTGGGTCGCACCACAGTTCTCCCTCCAACGAGCTCGCTTCCCGACCTATACCTCCGGAAAACGTGTCAGGGAGCATGCCAGGAGTGTGGGTTGAAGTCCTCGGAGCACGAGACCCGAAGATCGAAAGACTTATGACCAATACGGAGCAAAGGGAAGAAACCGTCGGGGGACCGCTTTTTACCCCAGGACGAGAAAACTGAGTCCGGGGCATTCCCGCTCGCGTTTTCTTGGGACGAGCACCGGAAGTCCTCGAGCTCAGCCCGTTTCCTTCGCTGCAAGTGCATTTCCAGTGGTTTCTGACACCGGACGAGCGTTCGCCACTCGTTGGAAGCTTCGGCCATCTTTTGGACCGTTTTGGGTCGCACCACAGTTCTCCCTCCAACGAGCTCGCTTCCCGACCTATACCTCCGGAAAACGTGTCAGGAAGCATGCCAGGAGTGTGGGTTGAAGTCCTCGGAGCACGAGACCCGAAGATCGAAAGACTTATGACCAATACGGAGCAAAGGGAAGAAACCGTCGGGGGACCGCTTTTTACCCCAGGACGAGAAAACTGAGTCCGGGGCATTCCTGCTCGCGTTTTCTTTGGACGAGCACCGGAAGTCCTCGAGCTCAGCCCGTTTCCTTCGCTGCAAGTGCGTTTCCAGTGGTTTCTGACACCGGACGAGCGTTCGCCACTCGTTGGAAGCTTCGGCCATCTTTTGGACCGTTTTGGGTCGCACCACAGTTCTCCCTCCAACGAGCTCGCTTCCCGACCTATACCTCCGGAAAACGTGTCAGGGAGCATGCCAGGAGTGTGGGTTGAAGTCCTCGGAGCACGAGACCCGAAGATCGAAAGACTTATGACCAATACGGAGCAAAGGGAAGAAACCGTCGGGGGACCGCTTTTTACCCCAGGACGAGAAAACTGAGTCCGGGGCATTCCCGCTCGCGTTTTCTTGGGACGAGCACCGGAAGTCCTCGAGCTCAGCCCGTTTCCTTCGCTGCAAGTGCGTTTCCAGTGGTTTCTGACACCGGACGAGCGTTCGCCACTCGTTGGAAGCTTCGGCCATCTTTTGGACCGTTTTGGGTCGCACCACAGTTCTCCCTCCAACGAGCTCGCTTCCCGACCTATACTTCCGGAAAACGTGTCAGGGAGCATGCCAGGAGTGTGGGTTGAAGTCCTCGGAGCACGAGACCCGAAGATCGAAAGACTTATGACCAATACGGAGCAAAGGGAAGAAACCGTCGGGGGACCGCTTTTTACCCCAGGACGAGAAAACTGAGTCCGGGGCATTTCCGCTCGCGTTTTCTTGGGACGAGCACCGGAAGTCCTCGAGCTCAGCCCGTTTCCTTCGCTGCAAGTGCGTTTCCAGTGGTTTCTGACACCGGACGAGCGTTCGCCACTCGTTGGAAGCTTCGGCCATCTTTTGGACCGTTTTGGGTCGCACCACAGTTCTCCCTCCAACGAGCTCGCTTCCCGACCTATACCTCCGGAAAACGTGTCAGGGAGCATGCCAGGAGTGTGGGTTGAAGTCCTCGGAGCACGAGACCCGAAGATCGAAAGACTTATGACCAATACGGAGCAAAGGGAAGAAACCGTCGGGGGACCGCTTTTTACCCCAGGACGAGAAAACTGAGTCCGGGGCATTCCCGCTCGCGTTTTCTTGGGACGAGCACCGGAAGTCCTCGAGCTCAGCCCGTTTCCTTCGCTGCAAGTGCGTTTCCAGTGGTTTCTGACACCGGACGAGCGTTCGCCACTCGTTGGAAGCTTCGGCCATCTTTTGGACCGTTTTGGGTCGCACCACAGTTCTCCCTCCAACGAGCTCGCTTCCCGACCTATACCTCCGGAAAACGTGTCAGGGAGCATGCCAGGAGTGTGGGTTGAAGTCCTCGGAGCACGAGACCCGAAGATCGAAAGACTTATGACCAATACGGAGCAAAGGGAAGAAACCGTCGGGGGACCGCTTTTTACCCCAGGACGAGAAAACTGAGTCCGGGGCATTCCCGCTCGCGTTTTCTTGAGACGAGCACCGGAAGTCCTCGAGCTCAGCCCGTTTCCTTCGCTGCAAGTGCATTTCCAGTGGTTTCTGACACCGGACGAGCGTTCGCCACTCGTTGGAAGCTTCGGCCATCTTTTGGACCGTTTTGGGTTGCACCACAGTTCTCCCTCCAACGAGCTCGCTTCCCGACCTATACCTCCGGAAAACGTGTCAGGGAGCATGCCAGGAGTGTGGGTTGAAGTCCTCGGAGCACGAGACCCGAAGATCGAAAGACTTATGACCAATACGGAGCAAAGGGAAGAAACCGTCGGGGGACCGCTTTTTACCCCAGGACGAGAAAACTGAGTCCGGGGCATTCCCGCTCGCGTTTTCTTGGGACGAGCACCGGAAGTCCTCGAGCTCAGCCCGTTTCCTTCGCTGCAAGTGCGTTTCCAGTGGTTTCTGACACCGGACGAGCGTTCGCCACTCGTTGGAAGCTTCGGCCATCTTTTGGACCGTTTTGGGTCGCACCACAGTTCTCCCTCCAACGAGCTCGCTTCCCGACCTATACCTCCGGAAAACGTGTCAGGGAGCATGCCAGGAGTGTGGGTTGAAGTCCTCGGAGCACGAGACCCGAAGATCGAAAGACTTATGACCAATACGGAGCAAAGGGAAGAAACCGTCGGGGGACCGCTTTTTACCCCAGGACGAGAAAACTGAGTCCGGGGCATTCCCGCTCGCGTTTTCTTGGGACGAGCACCGGAAGTCCTCGAGCTCAGCCCGTTTCCTTCGCTGCAAGTGCATTTCCAGTGGTTTCTGACATCGGACGAGCGTTCGCCACTCGTTGGAAGCTTCGGCCATCTTTTGGACCGTTTTGGGTCGCACCACAGTTCTCCCTCCAACGAGCTCGCTTCCCGACCTATACCTCCGGAAAACGTGTCAGGGAGCATGCCAGGAGTGTGGGTTGAAGTCCTCGGAGCACGAGACCCGAAGATCGAAAGACTTATGACCAATACGGAGCAAAGGGAAGAAACCGTCGGGGGACCGCTTTTTACCCCAGGACGAGAAAACTAAGTCCGGGGCATTCCCGCTCGCGTTTTCTTGGGACGAGCACCGGAAGTCCTCGAGCTCAGCCCGTTTCCTTCGCTGCAAGTGCGTTTCCAGTGGTTTCTGACACCGGACGTGCGTTCGCCACTCGTTGGAAGCTTCGGCCATCTTTTGGACCGTTTTGGGTCGCACCACAGTTCTCCCTCCAACGAGCTCGCTTCCCGACCTATACCTCCGGAAAACGTGTCAGGGAGCATGCCAGGAGTGTGGGTTGAAGTCCTCGGAGCACGAGACCCGAAGATCGAAAGACTTATGACCAATACGGAGCAAAGGGAAGAAACCGTCGGGGGACCGCTTTTTACCCCAGGACGAGAAAACTGAGTCCGGGGCATTCCCGCTCGCGTTTTCTTGGGACGAGCACCGGAAGTCCTCGAGCTCAGCTCGTTTCCTTCGCTGCAAGTGCGTTTCCAGTGGTTTCTGACACCGGACGAGCGTTCGCCACTCGTTGGAAGCTTCGGCCATCTTTTGGACCGTTTTGGGTCGCACCACAGTTCTCCCTCCAACAGGCTCGCTTCCCGACCTATACCTCCGAAAAACGTGTCACGGAGCATGCCAGGAGTGTGGGTTGAAGTCCTCGGAGCACGAGACCCGAAGATCGAAAGACTTATGACCAATACGGAGCAAAGGGAAGAAACCGTCGGGGGACCGCTTTTTACCCCAGGACGAGAAAACTGAGTCCGGGGCATTCCCGCTCGCGTTTTCTTGGAACGAGCACCGGCAGTCCTCGAGCTCAGCCCGTTTCCTTCGCTGCAAGTGCGTTTCCAGTGGTTTCTGACACCGGACGAGCGTTCGCCACTCGTTGGAAGCTTCGGCCATCTTTTGGACCGTTTTGGGTCGCACCACAGTTCTCCCTCCAACGAGCTCGCTTCCCGACCTATACCTCCGGAAAACGTGTCAGGGAGCATGCCAGGAGTGTGGGTTGAAGTCCTCGGAGCACGAGACCCGAAGATCGAAAGACTTATGACCAATACGGAGCAAAGGGAAGAAACCGTCGGGGGATCGCTTTTTACCCCAGGACGAGAAAACTGAGTCCGGGGCATTCCCGCTCGCGTTTTCTTGGGACGAGCACCGGAAGTCCTCGAGCTCAGCCCGTTTCCTTCGCTGCAAGTGCGTTTCCAGTGGTTTCTGACACCGGACGAGCGTTCGCCACTCGTTGGAAGCTTCGGCCATCTTTTGGACCGTTTTGGGTCGCACCACAGTTCTCCCTCCAACGAGCTCGCTTCCCGACCTATACCTCCGGAAAACGTGTCAGGGAGCATGCCAGGAGTGTGGGTTGAAGTCCTCGGAGCACGAGACCCGAAGATCGAAAGACTTATGACCAATACGGAGCAAAGGGAAGAAACCGTCGGGGGACCGCTTTTTACCCCAGGACGAGAAAACTGAGTCCGGGGCATTCCCGCTCGCGTTTTCTTGGGACGAGCACCGGAAGTCCTCGAGCTCCGCCCGTTTCCTTCGCTGCAAGTGCGTTTCCAGTGGTTTCTGACACCGGACGAGTGTTCGCCACTCGTTGGAAGCTTCGGCCATCTTTTGGACCGTTTTGGGTCGCACCACAGTTCTCCCTCCAACGAGCTCGCTTCCCGACCTATACCTCCGGAAAACGTGTCAGGGAGCATGCCAGGAGTGTGGGTTGAAGTCCTCGGAGCACGAGACCCGAAGATCGAAAGACTTATGACCAATACGGAGCAAAGGGAAGAAACCGTCGGGGGACCGCTTTTTACCCCAGGACGAGAAAACTGAGTCCGGGGCATTCCCGCTCGCGTTTTCTTGGGACGAGCACCGGAAGTCCTCGAGCTCAGCCCGTTTCCTTCGCTGCAAGTGCATTTCCAGTGGTTTCTGACACCGGACGAGCGTTCGCCACTCGTTGGAAGCTTCGGCCATCTTTTGGACCGTTTTGGGTCGCACCACAGTTCTCCCTCCAACGAGCTCGCTTCCCGACCTATACCTCCGGAAAACGTGTCAGGGAGCATGCCAGGAGTGTGGGTTGAAGTCCTCGGAGCACGAGACCCGAAGATCGAAAGACTTATGACCAATACGGAGCAAAGGGAAGAAACCGTCGGGGGACCGCTTTTTACCCCAGGACGAGAAAACTGAGTCCGGGGCATTCCCGCTCGCGTTTTCTTGGGACGAGCACCGGAAGTCCTCGAGCTCAGCCCGTTTCCTTCGCTGCAAGTGCATTTCCAGTGGTTTCTGACACCGGACGAGCGTTCGCCACTCGTTGGAAGCTTCGGCCATCTTTTGGACCGTTTTGGGTCGCACCACAGTTCTCCCTCCAACGAGCTCGCTTCCCGACCTATACCTCCGGAAAACGTGTCAGGGAGCATGCCAGGAGTGTGGGTTGAAGTCCTCGGAGCACGAGACCCGAAGATCGAAAGACTTATGACCAATACGGAGCAAAGGGAAAAAACCGTCGGGGGACCGCTTTTTACCCCAGGACGAGAAAACTGAGTCCGGGGCATTCCTGCTCGCGTTTTCTTGGGACGAGCACCGGAAGTCCTTGAGCTCAGCCCGTTTCCTTCGCTGCAAGTGCATTTCCAGTGGTTTCTGACACCGGACGAGCGTTCGCCACTCGTTGGAAGCTTCGGCCATCTTTTGGACCGTTTTGGGTCGCACCACAGTTCTCCCTCCAACGAGCTCGCTTCCCGACCTATACCTCCGGAAAACGTGTCAGGGAGCATGCCAGGAGTGTGGGTTGAAGTCCTCGGAGCACGAGACCCGAAGATCGAAAGACTTATGACCAATACGGAGCAAAGGGAAGAAACCGTCGGGGGACCGCTTTTTACCCCAGGACGAGAAAACTGAGTCCGGGGCAGTCCCGCACGCGTTTTCTTGGGACGAGCACCGGAAGTCCTCGAGCTCAGCCCGTTTCCTTCGCTGCAAGTGCATTTCCAGTGGTTTCTGACACCGGACGAGCGTTCGCCCCTCGTTGGAAGCTTCGGCCATCTTTTGGACCGTTTTGGGTCGCACCACAGTTCTCCCTCCAACGAGCTCGCTTCCCGACCTATACCTCCGGAAAACGTGTCAGGGAGCATGCCAGGAGTGTGGGTTGAAGTCCTCGGAGCACGAGACCCGAAGATCGAAAGACTTATGACCAATACGGAGCAAAGGGAAGAAACCGTCGGGGGACCGCTTTTTACCCCAGGACGAGAAAACTGAGTCCGGGGCATTCCCGCTCGCGTTTTCTTGGGACGAGCACCGGAAGTCCTCGAGCTCAGCCCGTTTCCTTCGCTGCAAGTGCATTTCCAGTGGTTTCTGACACCGGACGAGCGTTCGCCACTCGTTGGAAGCTTGGGCCATCTTTTGGACCGTTTTGGGTCGCACCACAGTTCTCCCTCCAACGAGCTCGCTTCCCGACCTATACCTCCGGAAAACGTGTCAGGGAGCATGCCAGGAGTGTGGGTTGAAGTCCTCGGAGCACGAGACCCGAAGATCGAAAGACTTATGACCAATACGGAGCAAAGGGAAGAAACCGTCGGGGGACCGCTTTTTACCCCAGGACGAGAAAACTGAGTCCGGGGCATTCCCGCTCGCGTTTTCTTGGGACGAGCACCGGAAGTCCTCGAGCTCAGCCCGTTTCCTTCGCTGCAAGTGCATTTCCAGTGGTTTCTGACACCGGACGAGCGTTCGCCACTCGTTGGAAGCTTCGGCCATCTTTTGGACCGTTTTGGGTCGCACCACAGTTCTCCCTCCAACGAGCTCGCTTCCCGACCTATACCTCCGGAAAACGTGTCAGGGAGCATGCCAGGAGTGTGGGTTGAAGTCCTCAGAGCACGAGACCCGAAGATCGAAAGACTTGTGACCAATACAGAGCAAAGGGAACAAACCGTCGTGGGACCGCTTTTTACCCCAGGACGAGAAAACTGAGTCCGGGGCATTCCCGCTCGCGTTTTCTTGGGACGAGCACCGGAAGTCCTCGAGCTCAGCCCGTTTCCTACGCTGCAAGTGCATTTCCAGTGGTTTCTGACACCGGACGAGCGTTCGCCACTCGTTGGAAGCTTCGGCCATCTTTTGGACCGTTTTGGGTCGCACCACAGTTCTCCCTCCAACGAGCTCGCTTCCCGACCTATACCTCCGGAAAACGTGTCAGGGAGCATGCCAGGAGTGTGGGTTGAAGTCCTCGGAGCACGAGACCCGAAGATCGAAAGACTTATGACCAATACGGAGCAAAGGGAAGAAACCGTCGGGGGACCGCTTTTTACCCCAGGACGAGAAAACTGAGTCCGGGGCAGTCCCGCTCGCGTTTTCTTGGGACGAGCACCGGAAGTCCTCGAGCTCAGCCCGTTTCCTTCGCTGCAAGTGCATTTCCAGTGGTTTCTGACACCGGACGAGCGTTCGCCCCTCGTTGGAAGCTTCGGCCATCTTTTGGACCGTTTTGGGTCGCACCACAGTTCTCCCTCCAACGAGCTCGCTTCCCGACCTATACCTCCGGAAAACGTGTCAGGGAGCATGCCAGGAGTGTGGGTTGAAGTCCTCGGAGCACGAGACCCGAAGATCGAAAGACTTATGACCAATACGGAGCAAAGGGAAGAAACCGTCGGGGGACCGCTTTTTACCCCAGGACGAGAAAACTGAGTCCGGGGCATTCCCGCTCGCGTTTTCTTGGGACGAGCACCGGAAGTCCTCGAGCTCAGCCCGTTTCCTTCGCTGCAAGTGCATTTCCAGTGGTTTCTGACACCGGACGAGCGTTCGCCACTCGTTGGAAGCTTGGGCCATCTTTTGGACCGTTTTGGGTCGCACCACAGTTCTCCCTCCAACGAGCTCGCTTCCCGACCTATACCTCCGGAAAACGTGTCAGGGAGCATGCCAGGAGTGTGGGTTGAAGTCCTCGGAGCACGAGACCCGAAGATCGAAAGACTTATGACCAATACGGAGCAAAGGGAAGAAACCGTCGGGGGACCGCTTTTTACCCCAGGACGAGAAAACTGAGTCCGGGGCATTCCCGCTCGCGTTTTCTTGGGACGAGCACCGGAAGTCCTCGAGCTCAGCCCGTTTCCTTCGCTGCAAGTGCATTTCCAGTGGTTTCTGACACCGGACGAGCGTTCGCCACTCGTTGGAAGCTTCGGCCATCTTTTGGACCGTTTTGGGTCGCACCACAGTTCTCCCTCCAACGAGCTCGCTTCCCGACCTATACCTCCGGAAAACGTGTCAGGGAGCATGCCAGGAGTGTGGGTTGAAGTCCTCAGAGCACGAGACCCGAAGATCGAAAGACTTGTGACCAATACAGAGCAAAGGGAACAAACCGTCGTGGGACCGCTTTTTACCCCAGGACGAGAAAACTGAGTCCGGGGCATTCCCGCTCGCGTTTTCTTGGGACGAGCACCGGAAGTCCTCGAGCTCAGCCCGTTTCCTACGCTGCAAGTGCATTTCCAGTGGTTTCTGACACCGGACGAGCGTTCGCCACTCGTTGGAAGCTTCGGCCATCTTTTGGACCGTTTTGGGTCGCACCACAGTTCTCCCTCCAACGAGCTCGCTTCCCGACCTATACCTCCGGAAAACGTGTCAGGGAGCATGCCAGGAGTGTGGGTTGAAGTCCTCGGAGCACGAGACCCGAAGATCGAAAGACTTATGACCAATACGGAGCAAAGGGAAGAAACCGTCGGGGGACCGCTTTTTACCCCAGGACGAGAAAACTGAGTCCGGGGCATTCCCGCTCGCGTTTTCTTGGGACGAGCACCGGAAGTCCTCGAGTTCAGCCCGTTTCCTTCGCTGCAAGTGCATTTCCAGTGGTTTCTGACACCGGACGAGCGTTCGCCACTCGTTGGCAGCTTCGGCCATCTTTTGGACCGTTTTGGGTCGCACCACAGTTCTCCCTCCAACGAGCTCGCTTCCCGACCTATACCTCCGGAAAACGTGTCAGGGAGCATGCCAGGAGTGTGGGTTGAAGTCCTCGGAGCACGAGACCCGAAGATCGAAAGACTTATGACCAATACGGAGCAAAGGGAAGAAACCGTCGGGGGACCGCTTTTTACCCCAGGACGAGAAAACTGAGTCCGGGGCATTCCCGCTCGCGTTTTCTTGGGACGAGCACCGGAAGTCCTCGAGCTCAGCCCGTTTCCTTCGCTGCAAGTGCATTTCCAGTGGTTTCTGACACCGGACGAGCGTTCGCCACTCGTTGGAAGCTTCGGCCATCTTTTGGACCGTTTTGGGTCGCACCACAGTTCTCCCTCCAACGAGCTCGCTTCCCGACCTATACCTCTGGAAAACGTGTCACGGAGCATGCCAGGAGTGTGGGTTGAAGTCCTCGGAGCACGAGACCCGTAGATCGAAAGACTTATGACCAATACGGAGCAAAGGGAAGAAACCGTCGGGGGACCGTTTTTTACCCCAGGACGAGAAAACTGAGTCCGGGGCATTCCCGCTCGCGTTTTCTTGGGACGAGCACCGGAAGTCCTCGAGCTCAGCCCGTTTCCTTCGCTGCAAGTGCATTTCCAGTGGTTTCTGACACCGGACGAGCGTTCGCCACTCGTTGGAAGCTTCGGCCATCTTTTGGACCGTTTTGGGTCGCACCACAGTTCTCCCTCCAACGAGCTCGCTTCCCGACCTATACCTCCGGAAAACGTGTCAGGGAGCATGCCAGGAGTGTGGGTTGAAGTCCTCGGAGCACGAGACCCGAAGATCGAAAGACTTATGACCAATACGGAGCAAAGGGAAGAAACCGTCGGGGGACCGCTTTTTACCCCAGGACGAGAAAACTGAGTCCGGGGCATTCCCGCTCGCGTTTACTTGGGACGAGCACCGGAAGTCCTCGAGTTCAGCCCGTTTCCTTCGCTGCAAGTGCATTTCCAGTGGTTTCTGACACCGGACGAGCGTTCGCCACTCGTTGGAAGCTTCGGCCATCTTTTGGACCGTTTTGGGTCGCACCACAGTTCTCCCTCCAACGAGCTCGCTTCCCGACCTATACCTCCGGAAAACGTGTCAGGGAGCATGCCAGGAGTGTGGGTTGAAGTCCTCGGAGCACGAGACCCGAAGATCGAAAGACTTATGACCAATACGGAGCAAAGGGAAGAAACCGTCGGGGGACCGCTTTTTACCCCAGGATGAGAAAACTGAGTCCGGGGCATTCCCGCTCGCGTTTTCTTGGGACGAGCACCGGAAGTCCTCGAGCTCAGCCCGTTTCCTTCGCTGCAAGTGCATTTCCAGTGGTTTCTGACACCGGACGAGCGTTCGCCACTCGTTGGAAGCTTCGGCCATCTTTTGGACCGTTTTGGGTCGCACCACAGTTCTCCCTCCAACGAGCTCGCTTCCCGACCTATACCTCTGGAAAACGTGTCACGGAGCATGCCAGGAGTGTGGGTTGAAGTCCTCGGAGCACGAGACCCGTAGATCGAAAGACTTATGACCAATACGGAGCAAAGGGAACAAACCGTCGTGGGACCGCTTTTTACCCCAGGACGAGAAAACTGAGTCCGGGGCATTCCCGCTCGCGTTTTCTTGGGACGAGCACCGGAAGTCCTCGAGCTCAGCCCGTTTCCTTCGATGCAAGTGCATTTCCAGTGGTTTCTGACACCGGACGAGCGTTCGCCACTCGTTGGAAGCTTCGGCCATCTTTTGGACCGTTTTGGGTCGCACCACAGTTCTCCCTCCAACGAGCTCGCTTCCCGACCTATACCTCCGGAAAACGTGTCAGGGAGCATGCCAGGAGTGTGGGTTGAAGTCCTCGGAGCACGAGACCCGAAGATCGAAAGACTTATGACCAATACGGAGCAAAGGGAAGAAACCGTCGGGGGACCGCTTTTTACCCCAGGACGAGAAAACTGAGTCCGGGGCATTCCCGCTCGCGTTTTCTTGGGACGAGCACCGGAAGTCCTCGAGCTCAGCCCGTTTCCTTCGCTGCAAGTGCATTTCCAGTGGTTTCTGACACCGGACGAGCGTTCGCCACTCGTTGGAAGCTTCGGCCATCTTTTGGACCGTTTTGGGTCGCACCACAGTTCTCCCTCCAACGAGCTCGCTTCCCGACCTATACCTCCGGAAAACGTGTCAGGGAGCATGCCAGGAGTGTGGGTTGAAGTCCTCGGAGCACGAGACCCGAAGATCGAAAGACTTATGACCAATACGGAGCAAAGGGAAGAAACCGTCGGGGGACCGCTTTTTACCCCAGGACGAGAAACCTGAGTCCGGGGCATTCCCGCTCGCGTTTTCTTGGGTCGAGCACCGGAAGTCCTCGAGCTCAGCCCGTTTCCTTCGCTGCAAGTGCATTTCCAGTGGTTTCTGACACCGGCAAGCGTTCGCCACTCGTTGGAAGCTTCGGCCATCTTTTGGACCGTTTTGGGTCGCACCACAGTTCTCCCTCCAACGAGCTCGCTTCCCGACCTATACCTCCGGAAAACGTGTCAGGGAGCATGCCAGGAGTGTGGGTTGAAGTCCTCGGAGCACGAGACCCGTAGATCGAAAGACTTATGACCAATACGGAGCAAAGGGAAGAAACCGTCGGGGGACCGTTTTTTACCCCAGGACGAGAAAACTGAGTCCGGGGCATTCCCGCTCGCGTTTTCTTGGGACGAGCACCGGAAGTCCTCGAGCTCAGCCCGTTTCCTTCGCTGCAAGTGCATTTCCAGTGGTTTCTGACACCGGACGAGCGTTCGCCACTCGTTGGAAGCTTCGGCCATCTTTTGGACCGTTTTGGGTCGCACCACAGTTCTCCCTCCAACGAGCTCGCTTCCCGACCTATACCTCCGGAAAACGTGTCAGGGAGCATGCCAGGAGTATGGGTTGAAGTCCTCGGAGCACGAGACCCGAAGATCGAAAGACTTATGACCAATACGGAGCAAAGGGAAGAAACCGTCGGGGGACCGCTTTTTACCCCAGGACGAGAAAACTGAGTCCGGGGCATTCCCGCTCGCGTTTTCTTGGGACGAGCACCGGAAGTCCTCGAGCTCAGCCCGTTTCCTTCGCTGCAAGTGCATTTCCAGTGGTTTCTGACACCGGACGAGCGTTCGCCACTCGTTGGAAGCTTCGGCCATCTTTTGGACCGTTTTGGGTCGCACCACAGTTCTCCCTCCAGCGAGCTCGCTTCCCGACCTATACCTCCGGAAAACGTGTCAGGGAGCATGCCAGGAGTGTGGGTTGAAGTCCTCGGAGCACGAGACCCGAAGATCGAAAGACTTATGACCAATACGGAGCAAAGGGAAGAAACCGTCGGGGGACCGCTTTTTACCCCAGGACGAGAAAACTGAGTCCGGGGCATTCCCGCTCGCGTTTTCTTGGGACGAGCACCGGAAGTCCTCGAGCTCAGCCCGTTTCCTTCGCTGCAAGTGCATTTCCAGTGGTTTCTGACACCGGACGAGCGTTCGCCACTCGTTGGAAGCTTCGGCCATCTTTTGGACCGTTTTGGGTCGCACCACAGTTCTCCCTCCAGCGAGCTCGCTTCCCGAACAATACCTCCGGAAAACGTGTCAGGGAGCATGCCAGGAGTGTGGGTTGAAGTCCTCGGAGCACGAGACCCGAAGATCGAAAGACTTATGACCAATACGGAGCAAAGGGAAGAAACCGTCGGGGGACCGCTTTTTACCCCAGGACGAGAAAACTGAGTCCGGGGCATTCCCGCTCGCGTTTTCTTGGGACGAGCACCGGAAGTCCTCGAGCTCAGCCCGTTTCCTTCGCTGCAAGTGCATTTCCAGTGGTTTCTGACACCGGACGAGCGTTCGCCACTCGTTGGAAGCTTCGGCCATCTTTTGGACCGTTTTGGGTCGCACCACAGTTCTCCCTCCAACGAGCTCGCTTCCCGACCTATACCTCCGGAAAACGTGTCAGGGAGCATGCCAGGAGTGTGGGTTGAAGTCCTCGGAGCACGAGACCCGTAGATCGAAAGACTTATGACCAATACGGAGCAAAGGGAAGAACCCGTCGGGGGACCGCTTTTTACTCCAGGACGAGAAAACTGCGTCCGGGGCATTCCCGCTCGCGTTTTCTTGGGACGAGCACCGGAAGTCCTCGAGCTCAGCCCGTTTCCTTCGCTGCAAGTGCATTTCCAGTGGTTTCTGACACCGGACGAGCGTTCGCCACTCGTTGGAAGCTTCGACCATCTTTTGGACCGTTTTGGGTCGCACCACAGTTCTCCCTCCAGCGAGCTCGCTTCCCGACCTATACCTCCAGAAAACGTGTCAGGGAGCATGCCAGGAGT
Source organism: Cucumis melo (assembly GCF_025177605.1). Lineage (NCBI taxonomy): Eukaryota > Viridiplantae > Streptophyta > Magnoliopsida > Cucurbitales > Cucurbitaceae > Cucumis > Cucumis melo. Next base: position 87,743 of record NW_026124124.1, read on the forward strand.
GTGGGTTGAAGTCCTCGGAGCACAAGACCCGTAGATCGAAAGACTTATGACCAATACGGAGCAAAGGGAAGAAACCGTCGGGGGACCGCTTTTTACCCCAGGACGAGAAAACTGCGTCCGGGGCATTCCCGCTCGCGTTTTCTTGGGACGAGGACCGAAAGTCCTCGAGCTCAGCTCGTTTCCTTCGCTGCAAGTGCATTTCCAGTGGTTTCTGACACCGGACGAGCGTTCGCCACTCGTTGGAAGCTTCGGCCATCTTTTGGACCGTTTTGGGTCGCACCACAGTTCTCCCTCCAGCGAGCTCGCTTCCCGACCTATACCTCCGGAAAACGTGTCAGGGAGCATGCCAGGAGTGTGGGTTGAAGTCCTCGGAGCACGAGACCCGAAGATCGAAAGACTTATGACCAATACGGAGCAAAGGGAAGAAACCGTCGGGGGACCGCTTTTTACCCCAGGACGAGAAAACTGAGTCCGGGGCATTCCCGCTCGCGTTTTCTTGAGACGAGCACCGGAAGTCCTCGAGCTCAGCCCGTTTCCTTCGCTGCAAGTGCATTTCCAGTGGTTTCTGACACCGGACGAGCGTTCGCCACTCATTGGAAGCTTCGGCCATCTTTTGGACCGTTTTGGGTCGCACCACAGTTCTCCCTCCAACGAGCTCGCTTCCCGACCTATACCTCCGGAAAACGTGTCAGGGAGCATGCCAAGAGTGTGGGTTGAAGTCCTCGGAGCACGAGACCCGAAGATCGAAAGACTTATGACCAATACGGAGCAAGGGGAAGAAACCGTCGGGGGACCGCTTTTTACCCTTGGACGAGAAAACTGAGTCCGGGGCATTCCCGCTCGCGTTTTCTTGGGACGAGCACCGGAAGTCCTCGAGCTCAGCCCGTTTCCTTCGCTGCAAGTGCATTTCCAGTGGTTTCTGACACCGGACGAGCGTTCGCCACTCGTTGGAAGCTTCGGCCATCTTTTGGACCGTTTTGGGTCGCACCACAGTTCTCCCTCCAACGAGCTCGCTTCCCGACCTATACCTCCAGAAAACGTGTTAGGGAGCATGCCAGGAGTGTGGGTTGAAGTCCTCGGAGCACGAGACCCGAAGATCGAAAGACTTATGACCAATACGGAGCAAAGGGAAGAAACCGTCGGGGGACCGCTTTTTACCCCAGGACGAGAAAACTGAGTCCGGGGCATTCCCGCTCGCGTTTTCTTGGGACGAGCACCGGAAGTCCTCGAGCTCAGCCCGTTTCCTTCGCTGCAAGTGCATTTCCAGTGGTTTCTGACACCGGACGAGCGTTCGCCACTCGTTGGAAGCTTCGGCCATCTTTTGGACCGTTTTGGGTCGCACCACAGTTCTCCCTCCAACGAGCTCGCTTCCCGACCTATACCTCCGGAAAACGTGTCAGGGAGCATGCCAGGAGTGTGGGTTGAAGTCCTCGGAGCACGAGACCCGAAGATCGAAAGACTTATGACCAATACGGAGCAAAGGGAAGAAACCGTCGGGGGACCGCTTTTTACCCCAGGACGAGAAAACTGAGTCCGGGGCATTCCCGCTCGCGTTTTCTTGGGACGAGCACCGGAAGTCCTCGAGCTCAGCCCGTTTCCTTCGCTGCAAGTGCATTTCCAGTGGTTTCTGACACCGGACGAGCGTTCGCCCCTCGTTGGAAGCTTCGGCCATCTTTTGGACCGTTTTGGGTCGCACCACAGTTCTCCCTCCAACGAGCTCGCTTCCCGACCTATACCTCCGGAAAACGTGTCAGGGAGCATGCCAGGAGTGTGGGTTGAAGTCCTCGGAGCACGAGACCCGAAGATCGAAAGACTTATGACCAATACGGAGCAAAGGGAAGAAACCGTCGGGGGACCGCTTTTTACCCCAGGACGAGAAAACTGAGTCCGGGGCATTCCCGCTCGCGTTTTCTTGGGACGAGCACCGGAAGTCCTCGAGCTCAGCCCGTTTCCTTCGCTGCAAGTGCATTTCCAATGGTTTCTGACACCGGACGAGCGTTCGCCACTCGTTGGAAGCTTCGGCCATCTTTTGGACCGTTTTGGGTCGCACCACAGTTCTCCCTCCAGCGAGCTCGCTTCCCGACCTATACCTCCGGAAAACGTGTCAGGGAGCATGCCAGGAGTGTGGGTTGAAGTCCTCGGAGCACAAGACCCGTAGATCGAAAGACTTATGACCAATACGGAGCAAAGGGAAGAAACCGTCGGGGGACCGCTTTTTACCCCAGGACGAGAAAACTGCGTCCGGGGCATTCCCGCTCGCGTTTTCTTGGGACGAGGACCGAAAGTCCTCGAGCTCAGCCCGTTTCCTTCGCTGCAAGTGCATTTCCAGTGGTTTCTGACACCGGACGAGCGTTCGCCACTCGTTGGAAGCTTCGGCCATCTTTTGGACCGTTTTGGGTCGCACCACAGTTCTCCCTCCAGCGAGCTCGCTTCCCGACCTATACCTCCGGAAAACGTGTCAGGGAGCATGCCAGGAGTGTGGGTTGAAGTCCTCGGAGCACGAGACCCGAAGATCGAAAGACTTATGACCAATACGGAGCAAAGGGAAGAAACCGTCGGGGGACCGCTTTTTACCCCAGGACGAGAAAACTGAGTCCGGGGCATTCCCGCTCGCGTTTTCTTGAGACGAGCACCGGAAGTCCTCGAGCTCAGCCCGTTTCCTTCGCTGCAAGTGCATTTCCAGTGGTTTCTGACACCGGACGAGCGTTCGCCACTCATTGGAAGCTTCGGCCATCTTTTGGACCGTTTTGGGTCGCACCACAGTTCTCCCTCCAACGAGCTCGCTTCCCGACCTATACCTCCGGAAAACGTGTCAGGGAGCATGCCAAGAGTGTGGGTTGAAGTCCTCGGAGCACGAGACCCGAAGATCGAAAGACTTATGACCAATACGGAGCAAGGGGAAGAAACCGTCGGGGGACCGCTTTTTACCCTTGGACGAGAAAACTGAGTCCGGGGCATTCCCGCTCGCGTTTTCTTGGGACGAGCACCGGAAGTCCTCGAGCTCAGCCCGTTTCCTTCGCTGCAAGTGCATTTCCAGTGGTTTCTGACACCGGACGAGCGTTCGCCACTCGTTGGAAGCTTCGGCCATCTTTTGGACCGTTTTGGGTCGCACCACAGTTCTCCCTCCAACGAGCTCGCTTCCCGACCTATACCTCCAGAAAACGTGTTAGGGAGCATGCCAGGAGTGTGGGTTGAAGTCCTCGGAGCACGAGACCCGAAGATCGAAAGACTTATGACCAATACGGAGCAAAGGGAAGAAACCGTCGGGGGACCGCTTTTTACCCCAGGACGAGAAAACTGAGTCCGGGGCATTCCCGCTCGCGTTTTCTTGGGACGAGCACCGGAAGTCCTCGAGCTCAGCCCGTTTCCTTCGCTGCAAGTGCATTTCCAGTGGTTTCTGACACCGGACGAGCGTTCGCCACTCGTTGGAAGCTTCGGCCATCTTTTGGACCGTTTTGGGTCGCACCACAGTTCTCCCTCCAACGAGCTCGCTTCCCGACCTATACCTCCGGAAAACGTGTCAGGGAGCATGCCAGGAGTGTGGGTTGAAGTCCTCGGAGCACGAGACCCGAAGATCGAAAGACTTATGACCAATACGGAGCAAAGGGAAGAAACCGTCGGGGGACCGCTTTTTACCCCAGGACGAGAAAACTGAGTCCGGGGCATTCCCGCTCGCGTTTTCTTGGGACGAGCACCGGAAGTCCTCGAGCTCAGCCCGTTTCCTTCGCTGCAAGTGCATTTCCAGTGGTTTCTGACACCGGACGAGCGTTCGCCCCTCGTTGGAAGCTTCGGCCATCTTTTGGACCGTTTTGGGTCGCACCACAGTTCTCCCTCCAACGAGCTCGCTTCCCGACCTATACCTCCGGAAAACGTGTCAGGGAGCATGCCAGGAGTGTGGGTTGAAGTCCTCGGAGCACGAGACCCGAAGATCGAAAGACTTATGACCAATACGGAGCAAAGGGAAGAAACCGTCGGGGGACCGCTTTTTACCCCAGGACGAGAAAACTGAGTCCGGGGCATTCCCGCTCGCGTTTTCTTGGGACGAGCACCGGAAGTCCTCGAGCTCAGCCCGTTTCCTTCGCTGCAAGTGCATTTCCAATGGTTTCTGACACCGGACGAGCGTTCGCCACTCGTTGGAAGCTTCGGCCATCTTTTGGACCGTTTTGGGTCGCACCACAGTTCTCCCTCCAACGAGCTCGCTTCCCGACCTATACCTCCAGAAAACGTGTCAGGGAGCATGCCAGGAGTGTGGGTTGAAGTCCTCGGAGCACGAGACCCGAAGATCGAAAGACTTATGACCAATACGGAGCAAAGGGAAGAAACCGTCGGGGGACCGCTTTTTACCCCAGGACGAGAAAACTGAGTCCGGGCAATTCCCGCTCGCGTTTTCTTGGGACGAGCACCGGAAGTCCTCGAGCTCAGCCCGTTTCCTTCGCTGCAAGTGCATTTCCAGTGGTTTCTGACACCGGACGAGCGTTCGCCACTCGTTGGAAGCTTCGGCCATCTTTTGGACCGTTTTGGGTCGCACCACAGTTCTCCCTCCAACGAGCTCGCTTCCCGACCTATACCTCCGGAAAACGTCTCAGGGAGCATGCCAGGAGTGTGGGTTGAAGTCCTCGGAGCACGAGACCCGAAGATCGAAAGACTTATGACCAATACGGAGCAAAGGGAAGAAACCGTCGGGGGACCGCTTTTTACCCCAGGACGAGAAAACTGAGTCCGGGGCATTCCCGCTCGCGTTTTCTTGGGACGAGCACCGGAAGTCCTCGAGCTCAGCCCGTTTCCTTCGTTGCAAGTGCATTTCCAGTGGTTTCTGACACCGGACGAGCGTTCGCCACTCGTTGGAAGCTTCGGCCATCTTTTGGACCGTTTTGGGTCGCACCATAGTTCTCCCTCCAACGAGCTCGCTTCCCGACCTATACCTCCGGAAAACGTGTCAGGGAGCATGCCGGGAGTGTGGGTTGAAGTCCTCGGAGCACGAGACCCGAAGATCGAAAGACTTATGACCAATACGGAGCAAAGGGAAGAAACCGTCGGGGGACCGCTTTTTACCCCAGGACGAGAAAACTGAGTCCGGGGCATTCCCGCTCGCGTTTTCTTGGGACGAGCACCGGAAGTCCTCGAGCTCAGCCCGTTTCCTTCGCTGCAAGTGCATTTCCAGTGGTTTCTGACACCGGACGAGCGTTCGCCACTCGTTGGAAGCTTCGGCCATCTTTTGGACCGTTTTGGGTCGCACCACTGTTCTCCCTCCAACGAGCTCGCTTCCCGACCTATACCTCCGGAAAACGTGTCAGGGAGCATGCCAGGAGTGTGGGTTGAAGTCCTCGGAGCACGAGACCCGAAGATCGAAAGACTTATGACCAATACGGAGCAAAGGGAAGAAACCGTCGGGGGACCGCTTTTTACCCCAGGACGAGAAAACTGAGTCCGGGGCATTCCCGCTCGCGTTTTCTTGGGACGAGCACCGGAAGTCCTCGAGCTCAGCCCGTTTCCTTCGCTGCAAGTGCATTTCCAGTGGTTTCTGACACCGGACGAGCGTTCGCCACTCGTTGGAAGCTTCGGCCATCTTTTGGACCGTTTTGGGTCGCACCACAGTTCTCCCTCCAACGAGCTCGCTTCCCGACCTATACCTCCGGAAAACGTGTCAGGGAGCATGCCAGGAGTGTGGGTTGAAGTCCTCGGAGCACGAGACCCGAAGATCGAAAGACTTATGACCAATACGGAGCAAAGGGAAGAAACCGTCGGGGGACCGCTTTTTACCCCAGGACGAGAAAACTGAGTCCGGGGCATTCCCGCTCGCGTTTTCTTGGGACGAGCACCGGAAGTCCTCGAGCTCAGCCCGTTTCCTTCGCTGCAAGTGCGTTTCCAGTGGTTTCTGACACCGGACGAGCGTTCGCCACTCGTTGGAAGCTTCGGCCATCTTTTGGACCGTTTTGGGTCGCACCACAGTTCTCCCTCCAACGAGCTCGCTTCCCGACCTATACCTCCGGAAAACGTGTCAGGGAGCATGCCAGGAGTGTGGGTTGAAGTCCTCGGAGCACGAGACCCGAAGATCGAAAGACTTATGACCAATACGGAGCAAAGGGAAGAAACCGTCGGGGGACCGCTTTTTACCCCAGGACGAGAAAACTGAGTCCGGGGCATTCCCGCTCGCGTTTTCTTGGGACGAGCACCGGAAGTCCTCGAGCTCAGCCCGTTTCCTTCGCTGCAAGTGCATTTCCAGTGGTTTCTGACACCGGACGAGCGTTCGCCACTCGTTGGAAGCTTCGGCCATCTTTTGGACCGTTTTGGGTCGCACCACAGTTCTCCCTCCAACGAGCTCGCTTCCCGACCTATACCTCCGGAAAACGTGTCAGGGAGCATGCCAGGAGTGTGGGTTGAAGTCCTCGGAGCACGAGACCCGAAGATCGAAAGACTTATGACCAATACGGAGCAAAGGGAAGAAACCGTCGGGGGACCGCTTTTTACCCCAGGACGAGAAAACTGAGTCCGGGGCATTCCCGCTCGCGTTTTCTTGGGACGAGCACCGGAAGTCCTCGAGCTCAGCCCGTTTCCTTCGCTGCAAGTGCATTTCCAGTGGTTTCTGACACCGGACGAGCGTTCGCCACTCGTTGGAAGCTTCGGCCATCTTTTGGACCGTTTTGGGTCGCACCACAGTTCTCCCTCCAACGAGCTCGCTTCCCGACCTATACCTCCGGGAAAACGTGTCAGGGAGCATGCCAGGAGTGTGGGTTGAAGTCCTCGGAGCACGAGACCCGAAGATCGAAAAGACTTATGACCAATACGGAGCAAAGGGAAGAAACCGTCGGGGGACCGCTTTTTACCCCAGGACGAGGGAAAACTGAGTCCGGGGCATTCCCGCTCGCGTTTTCTTGGGACGAGCACCGGAAGTCCTCGAGCTCAGCCCGTTTCCTTCGCTGCAAGTGCATTTCCAGTGGTTTCTGACACCGGACGAGCGTTCGCCACTCGTTGGAAGCTTCGGCCATCTTTTGGACCGTTTTGGGTCGCACCACAGTTCTCCCTCCAACGAGCTCGCTTCCCGACCTATACCTCCGGAAAAACGTGTCAGGGAGCATGCCAGGAGTGTGGGTTGAAGTCCTCGGAGCACGAGACCCGAAGATCGAAAGACTTATGACCAATACGGAGCAAAGGGAAGAAACCGTCGGGGGACCGCTTTTTACCCCAGGACGAGAAAACTGAGTCCGGGGCATTCCCGCTCGCGTTTTCTTGGGGACGAGCACCGGAAGTCCTCGAGCTCAGCCCGTTTCCTTCGCTGCAAGTGCATTTCCAGTGGTTTCTGACACCGGACGAGCGTTCGCCACTCGTTGGAAGCTTCGGCCATCTTTTGGACCGTTTTGGGTCGCACCACAGTTCTCCCTCCAACGAGCTCGCTTCCCGACCTATACCTCCGGAAAACGTGTCAGGGAGCATGCCAGGAGTGTGGGTTGAAGTCCTCGGAGCACGAGACCCGAAGATCGAAAAGACTTATGGACCAATACGGAGCAAAGGGAAGAAACCGGTCGGGGGACCGCTTTTTACCCCAGGACGAGAAAACTGAGTCCGGGGCATTCCCGCTCGCGTTTTTCTTGGGACGAGCACCGGAAGTCCTCGAGCTCAGCCCGTTTCCTTCGCTTGCAAGTGCATTTCCAGTGGTTTCTGACACCGGACGAGCGTTCGCCACTCGTTGGAAGCTTCGGCCATCTTTTGGACCGTTTTGGGTCGCACCACAGTTCTCCCTCCAACGAGCTCGCTTCCCGACCTATACCTCCGGAAAACGTGTCAGGGAGCATGCCAGGAGTGTGGGTTGAAGTCCTCGGAGCAGCGAGACCCAAAGATCGAAAGACTTATGACCAATACGGAGCAAAGGGAAGAAACCGTCGGGGGACCGCTTTTTACCCCAGGACGAGAAAACTGAGTCCGGGGCATTCCCGCTCGCGTTTTTCTTGGGTCGAGCACCGGAAGTCCTCGAGCTCAGCCCGTTTCCTTCGCTGCAAGTGCATTTCCAGTGGTTTCTGACACCGGCAAGCGTTCGCCACTCGTTGGAAGCTTCGGCCATCTTTTGGACCGTTTTGGGTCGCACCACAGTTCTCCCTCCAACGAGCTCGCTTCCCGACCTATACCTCCGGAAAACGTGTCAGGGAGCATGCCAGGAGTGTGGGTTGAAGTCCTCGGAGCACGAGACCCGAAGATCGAAAGACTTATGACCAATACGGAGCAAAGGGAAGAAACCCGTCGGGGGGACCGCTTTTTTACCCCAGGACGAGAAAACTGAGTCCGGGGCATTCCCGCTCGCGTTTTCTTGGGACGAGCACCGGAAGTCCTCGAGCTCAGCCGTTTCCTTCGCTGCAAGTGCATTTCCAGTGGTTTCTGACACCGGCACGAGCGTTCGCCACTCGTTGGAAGCTTTCGGCCATCTTTTGGACCGTTTTGGGTCGCACCACAGTTCTCCCTCCAACGAGCTCGCTTCCCGACCTATACCTCCGGAAAACGTGTCAGGGAGCATGCCAGGGAGTATGGGTTGAAGTCCTCGGAGCACGAGACCCGAAGATCGAAAGACTTATGACCAAATACGGAGCAAAGGGAAGAAACCGTCGGGGGACCGCTTTTTTACCCCAGGACGAGAAAACTGAGTCCCGGGGCATTCCCGCTCGCGTTTTCTTGGGACGAGCACCGGAAGTCCTCGAGCTCAGCCGTTTCCTTCGCTGCAAGTGCATTTTCCAGTGGTTTCTGACACCGGACGAGCGTTCGCCACTCGTTGGAAGCTTCGGCCATCTTTTGGACCGTTTTGGGTCGCAGCAGCAGTTCTCCCTCCAGCGAGCTCGCTTCCCGACCTATACCTCCGGAAAACGTGTCAGGGAGCATGCCAGGAGTGTGGGTTGAAGTCCTCGGAGCACGAGA
>NW_026124125.1:0-10000 GCF_025177605.1 Cucumis melo
TAATTTCATCTGCTTGAATGGTTACCATGAGTATTTCGTAATTATTTTTTTTTAAGAAAAAAAAATAATGCCTACAGTAGAAGGACTAATCAGTTAGTTATTTCTTTCATCGTCCCAAACATGCCAATATTAGCACTGATGGTACGTAAATGTAACTCGTTGTCCAAACAACTATTCAGAGTTCCTAGAGCTCCTTGTAAGGCTTGTTGGAAAACCTGTTGTCGTACTTGATTAATCGCTTTTTGTTGTTCAAAACGAATAGTTTCATTTTTATAATTTTCTAATTGTTCCAAACTTTTAGAAGTTGAATTAATCAAATTCAATTTTTCTCGTTCTATCTCAGAATATCCATTCACTCGAAACTGATCGGCTTCCATTTCAACTTTTCGTAAGCGAGCCCGGGCTTTTTCCAGCTGTTCAATGGCCCCCTCACGTAGTTCTTCTGAATTTTGAATTGTTTTCAAGATCCTCTGTTTTCGATTATCTAATAAATCACTTAATGAAAGTAGATTGTCTTTCCATTCATTTCAAAACTTCGACGATCCCTTCCCGAACCAAACATGAATCTTTCGATTCATTTGGCTCTCACGCTCAATTATTGCAATTATTTCTGAGAAATTCCCATATATCTTTTTGAATGTAATGAGCCTATCCTCTTTTCTCTATTCATATTCCACAAAGAAAAAGAAAAAAATATGGATCATTAATCCAAGACCCGAATATTCGGAGGACTCTTCTGACCAAACAAACAATTGTCAGCAAAGTTGTTTCTTTTTTTTTCTTGAAATCCAAAAAAATTTTCTTACTTTATACATAACATAGGTCATCGATTCAGCATTGGATAAAAAAGAAAAAATGAGGGTGAAATCCTCATTTTTTTAGTTTTTTACAAAAAAATTCTAATATTCTATTAAAATAGAAAATAATAAAAAAGGGGGGGTTCAAATCATTTTATCGACATGAGTGTTCTATATCGAAAAAAAAGCCCAACTATTTGAAACGATTTATGTATTAACTATGTATTAACATAGTAGTAGAAAGAGTACCATGCTACGTCTGGACTTCAAACGTTTTAACCATGTTAATAGTCCCACATTATTGGTTGATAGAGAATCAAAGTTGATTTACCAATGAATCACGAAATGCTATGGTTCTTCAATATGATTTCTTCATTTTGTCAGAAGTAATTCGCGGGATCATGCACCTTTTCGTAGTTATAACTAGAAAAGTACAGTTGGTTGTATCCAACTTATTCTTGAAATAAACAACTCGCACACACTCCCTTTCCAAAAAAAATCAATACACCAAGCACTACGCTTAGATTTATTGGATTTGTTGCTAAAATATCGGTATTAAATCCGAAACTCTCGGCGGATGGCCAGTAACCCAAAGAAATGAAAGAATCGGTTACATTTTTCATATGATCTCCTTTTATAGATAAAACTAATTATCTATTTCTTTCTATTTTTTTTTATTTTATTAATTTCCTATTTCTATTCGAAATAGAGTAAAAAATATGTTGTAAGAATCCTAAAAAAAAAGTTCCATTCGAGATTGGACTAAGAAAGGGAAGGAAGAAGGCGAGTCAGTATGCTAATGCCTCATCCTCAAATCAATCCTTCCCATAGGTTATTGTCCCAACGAATAAGTAATTGTAGGAGTGAAAGCTTCGTATAATTCGAAAAAGCAAGAGCAGCAAGTCCAAGTAAATAAAATACGAAAAAAAATACGTAATTTTTTTAGGATTAAACAAAAGGATTCGCAAATAAAAGTGCTAATGCTACAACTAGTCCATAAATTGTTAAAGCTTCCATAAAAGCCAGACTAAGCAATAAAGTACCTCGGATTTTTCCTCCGCCTCGGGTTGTCTCGCGATCCCTTCTACAGCTTGGCCCGCAGCAGTACCTTGACCAATCCCAGGTCCAATAGAAGCAAGCCCGACGGCCAACCCAGCAGCAATAACGGAAGCGGCAGAAATCAGTGGATTCATGATAAGTTCCTCACACCAAAAGAAAGAAATGGTTAATGATACAATCAACCAATGAATTATAACTTATTATTCCATCACTAAGATTTATCCAACTAAAAATTACGAATTGAAGTAATAATATTATTGAATCGTCCAAACTACTTCAATCTCTCTTTTTTAGTTCCTATCCATCCACGTAGTTTTTGTGAATCCATACGACTTTTGTTCTTCCATTTCTTTTAAAGCATTCTTTGAATTCTTCATTGTTTTTCTTGATTTAATCTCTCTATTCATTCAATATTGAATTCAAAATTACATTACAGCCGAAACAGAAGGACTTCCATTGTAAGCCCTATCTAAATTCACAGTAGTAGGGCGGATTAGATATATCTTTAGTTCCTATATAACTAGTTAATATCTAATATAACATATACATGTGTTTCTTACCTAACGTAAACCAATTATTCATATCTTGGATTCCATCGAATTTGAGAATCATTCTTCGAAATATCCACAAGGGTTGTCTTATAGCAATTCGATTCAATACATCTAGTTGACTCCACTCTCCTCTACTCTACCCTACCCAATCCTTTTTTCTCGTTTTTTGGAAACCCTTTCTTTTTAGAATTATCCCACATGGAGACAATCAATCTAAATGAACGAATTCATTAGTCCAAATCCTTGCATAGAAATATCAATATTTTATTAATCTAAGTTCATGTAATTTTTTTTTGTTCAATCGTTGAGAGGAAAAAGATCTTTTAGATCTCTTTCCTTTTTTTTTAATTCCCGAATATCGTAATCTTTCTAGTCTTACTCCCTAGATAGTATATACCTTCCTTATTTTTTGATTATTTGTATATTTATGTTCCCTAAGTAGATTATCTTGAGCCATGTATACATTGCCTTGGTCTAAGCTAAAAAAAGAGTATTTAGAAAACTAATCAATGATGACCCTCCATGGATTCGCCTATATAAGCTGCAGCTAAAGTTGCAAAAATAAGAGCTTGAATACCACTTGTAAATAATCCAAGGAACATAACAGGTATAGGAACTACTAAAGGTACTAAAGAAACAAGAACAACAACTACTAATTCATCAGCTAATATATTTCCGAAAAGTCGAAAACTAAGTGATAAGGGTTTTGTGAAATCTTCTAAGATGTTAATGGGTAAAAGGATTGGAGTTGGTTGAATGTATTTACCGAAATAACTTAATCCTTTTTTGCTAAGACCCGCATAAAAATATGCTACTGATGTGAGTAAAGCTAAAGCAACAGTAGTATTTATATCATTTGTGGGTGCGGCTAACTCTCCGTGAGGTAACTGTATGATTTTCCAAGGTAAAAGAGCTCCTGACCAATTCGAAACAAAAATAAATAGAAACATAGTTCCAATAAAGGGAACCCATGGACCATATTCTTCGCCAATCTGAGTTTTGCTCACGTCTCGAATGAATTCAAGGACATATTCGAAGAAATTCTGACCGTCAGTAGGAATGGTTTGTGGATTACGAACAGCTATAATGGCTGAACCTAATAAGATAGCAATTACAACCCAAGAAGTAATAAGTACTTGGGCATGGACTTGGAAACCTCCTATTTGCCAATACAAGTGTTGGCCGACTTCCACACCAGATATATCGTATAACCCTTTTTGTGTGTTGATAGAACATAATAGAATATTCATATTGCCCTCTGAAAGAAATAGAACTGTAAAACAAATTATTTTGATTCGACTGTCTTTTTTTTTTACTTGCCTTGAGTTGTCTATTTTTGATACCAATTTATTACATTACAATATCCCTAGTTTTTTTTATCTCTTTTGTGCGATTCGGGAATAGTAACCAATTCCCGAAATCTATGGAGTTCCCCCCAAAATTGATTTATCTTATTATTAATCAAGAATTTCGTATAGAGCTAGAACGACCCTCCGAAATTGCAAATACTAATTTGTTAAGAATTAATCGGATTGAAGCTATAGCATCATCATTCGCTGGAATCGAAATATCTGCGAGATCGGGGTCACAATTTGTATCAATTAAACAAATAGTTGGAATTCCCAACGTGATACATTCTTGAAGAGCCCGATATTCTTCTTGTTGATCAACGATTATTACAATATCGGGTAACCCCGTCATATATTTAATCCCGCCCAGATATGTTTGCAAGTGAGATAATTGTCTCTTCAACATAGCGGCATCCCTTTTCGGAAGACGGTTGAGTCCCCCCGTCTTTTGTTCCGTTCTCAAGTCCCTGAACTTATGAAGTCTCGTTTCTGTAGTAGACCAATTTGTTAACATCCCCCCGAGCCATTTTTTATTAACATAATGACACCGAGTCCTTGTTGCAGCCCGGGCTACTGAATCCGCTGCTTTATTTTTGGTACCAACAATTAAGAATTGTTTGCCCCTAGTTGCTGCATCAAAAACTAAATCACAAGCTTCTGATAAAAAACGAGCAGTTTGAGTAAGATTTATAATATGAATACCTTTACGTTTTGCAGAGATATAAGGTGCCATTCTAGGATTCCATTTCCTAGTACCATGACCAAAATGAACTCCTGCCTCCATCATCTCTCCCAAATGGATGTTCCAATATCTTCTTGTCATTTCTCCCCCCACTTCCTCGCTTTTTTTTCTTAAAAAAAGAGACGAGCTGAAATAGAAATAAATAATTGTTCCCATGGAACCTTATCCTCTACCTCGACCGGGGATTGACTGTTGATACACAATCCAAGCCATTAATTTTTTTCTATTCGTTATTATCTTATTACCAAATTAACGCGGCTAGTTAACAGGATGACTCCACTTTTATGAATCATTAAATCCTAGAAATGCTTGTTCTGATGTATCATGTAAATTCGTTGAAATGAAAAAATCAAATAATTCTTTGTGGTGGAACAAAATATCTCTCATTTCCCCCTCGAAAATTTTTTTTGGGGGGGGTTCTAAAGGAATATTGTTATGTTGCCTCGAACGGTGCGCTAATTCTCTGAATCCGGTACCAACTGGTATCATTCCTCCTAGAACAACGTTCTCTTTCAAACCTCTCAACCAATCGATACGACCTCGGAGGGCGGCTTTTGCTAAAACTCGAGCAGTTTCTTGAAAACTTGCTTCCGATATGAAACTTTGAGTATTTAGAGATGCTTTCGTTATTCCCAATAATACGGCTCGGTAACAGATCGCTTCTTCCAAAGCACGCCCTGTTCGTTCCGCTCGTAACAACCCAATGAGTTCTCCAGGTGAAAAAACATTAGACATTCCATCTTCTGAAACCAAGACTTTTGATGTTATTTGACGTACAATAATTTCGATATGTCTATTATGGATCTCCACCCCCTGGGATCGATAAACCTTTTGGATCTTATTAACCAAAGAGATACGACTTTGCACTATCGTTAGTTCAGAACCAATCAAAAATCCCCAAGGAATTCCAAGAATTCTTGTTATACGCTCGTTCCAACCCTCAATTCTCTTTTCTAGGCTCATCGATATTGAATCAATCGAACGCACTTCTAATACTTGTTCGACTTTTGGAAGACCCTGCGTTATATCACCAGATCGTGATTTTTCATATATAAATGTAACTAAAGTATCTCCTTCGTAAAGCATTTCGCCATAATGGCGATGAACAGTTGCTCCTGAAGTGGCCAAATAAGGCTTAGCTAATCTTATTACTACAGAATCAACTTCAACAATTATAATTTGACCCGATTTTAGGTGTGGTCTATTTTTGGCTATACATACATTTTCAAAAAAAAAATGTCCAAGACTAATTCTTGTTCTTGTAGGTGTTTCTTCACAATAATTATTGTGATAATTATGATGCAGAAAATGCCAATTCAAATTAAATGTATTGAAAACGATGTTACTGCATGGATCGGAATTGAAAATCCCCCCGTTTTCATCCATTAAATAATATTTAAGTACTTGAAAAGTCTGTTTTAAATTGTCAAGTTGCAAATATTTAGTTAGGGAGATCGGATTATGAGTTATTAAGTCATAAAATGAATAAAAATTCACAATTTGAGGGGCCGCCCCTAAAGGTCCTAACGAATTCCTAATTGAAATTAGAGGATCCTTTTTACTTGATTCTTTTATGACATTATAATCTTTTACATCGTTGAATAGATCCATTTGCAAACAATTCGATGCTGACAAAATTATCAAAGATTGGCGTTCCTTATTTCTATTGAACAACGTACGAATAGTTCCTTGATTTTGACTCGGAGATTGTGGAACCCTTGTCTTGGAATAAATAGAAAAAAATGGATTGATATTCGTGCGATCTGACTCATTATTAAAGATCAATCCTGAACCTGACGGATCTTTCCTTTTTCTCATATACGCAGTATCGGATTTCCCTAAGTCTATTCGTAGGAAATTTCGAACCAGACCATTTGTACTTACTTCAACAAAGGAAGCGCGCGCGTCTTCGATAGAAGAGCTTTTTTTGTCTCGGTCCCAATTCAACAATAAACAAGTCCGAACTAATTGAATGCTTGTGCCAGAAATTCCCCGAATTGGTTTTCCATTTCCATAAAGTATATAATTGACAACTCTAAGCTCCAGATTATCCCTTTCTTGCAATAGATCCTGTGGGAAAAGTTTTACTAAATTGATACCGTCGGCTAGTTCATATATGATTACAGGTCGAACAAAAACAAAATACTTTTTCTTGGTAGGTGTGATCCACTGGACATAAATCCAATTTTTCGATTTTTTTGATTTCTTAGAATTTTTTTTTACTCTTTCTGGTGGTATCAAGATGCCATTGTGTCGGGATATCTTATCCATCTCTCCAGGAAAATGTATATCTCCAGAAAATATTTTGAGTTCAATCCTTTTTTTTTTTTTCTCCACTCGGACCAATCCACCTACTCGGCTTCTTATACTTAAAGTTAGTCGTGTAGCTACTCCAATGATACTATTGTTCCGTACCATTATGGAAGAAGATTCTGGTAAAATATGCACTTCCTCGGGAATGAAAAAAAATCGATCCACTTTCATTTGCATTTGGTATTTTGGCTTAAAGTCTTTGACTCCTCGATACTCAATCAAATCCTCTTTTTTGAGGATTGAATGCACCCCTATAGTCCCATATTTAGTAATTCCTGAACTATTTCTTCTGTATTGAGGATCATCGAAAAAAGCAAGAATACTATTTCTACGAAAAAGACCATTTATGGGTATTTCAATCGAAATACCGGAAGGGGGTCGTAGTTCTTTTTCTCGTTCTTGAAGTGATTCAAATTGAATGATGAATCCATTTCTTCGCCTCTTTGCCAATAAATCAGAATTACCGTGGAAAATAGCAGGATATGTGAGATTAGATTGACCCGTACATAGGATTGGATTAAGTTCTGAATAATCAGGAATTCCGCTTTCGTTTTTACCAGAGAGATCCGGACCATAAAATTTTTGTCCCACTTTATCATTATTTACTGAAAGGCTAGAAATATATCTTCTTTCGACACAAAGAGAATGAACGTTAATTTGATCTTGATCCTTGTAGAGTGAAAAAGGGACTACACTGCATCCGCACGAACCTCCTGATAATATCCATAAATGACTTGTTTTTGGTAAGAGATGGACATTACTATATGTAAATTCGGGTGCATGGTACACGTCGGTACTCCAATGCATTTCTCCCTCTGAGTCAGAATAAATATGTTTTCGAACTCTCTCTTTTAAATTAAGAGTGTATGTTCCCGCGCGAATCTCAGCAATCACTTGTTCTGATTCTACATATTGATCATTTTGAACTAAAAGTAAACTTTTTGGTGGAATAGTGACGTTATGTATAATATCCTCACTCTCAATAGTTACATACAAGTCTATATAACATAAAAAAGCAGGATGCCCATGGCGTGTACGTGTGGGATGAACCAAATTCTCATTGAATTTGATTTTGCCATTAGAAGAAGCTCGTATATGTTCTGCAGTCCCCCCTGTGAATACTCCGCCGGTATGAAAAGTTCTTAATGTTAGTTGAGTACCCGGTTCTCCAATAGATTGACCCGCAATAATACCTACGGCTTCTCCCAATTCTACCAGGTCCCCGTGAGTAGGACTTCGTCCATAACATAATCGGCAGATCCAAGATGTACTCCTACAAGTAAAGGGAGTCCGAATAGATATTGGTTGGGTTTGAAAGGTTATGAATCGATTAATAAGTCCAATACCAATATCTTGATTTCGAACACCAATGCATCGCGGGCCCATATATATATCGTCCGCTAATACACGACCAATTAATGTTTGGATAAAAATTCTTTCCGGAATCATCCTATTTCCAGGACTCACTAAAATCCCTCGGATGGTTCCACAATCGGTTCTACGTACAACAATGTGTTGAACTACTTCAACAAGTCTACGTGTAAGATATCCAGCATCCGATGTTCGTACAGCAGTATCCACAACTCCTTTCCGCGCTCCGTAGCAAGAAATTATATATTCCGTTAAGGACAGCCCCTCACGTAAATTGCTTTGAATGGGTAAATCAATCATTTGTCCTTGTGGATCTGACATTAATCCTCTCATACCTACTAATTGGTGTACTTGAGATGCATTTCCTCGAGCTCCCGAAAAAGACATTATATGGACTGGATTAAAAGGGTCAGTCATCCTAAAATTAGGATTCATTTCTTGTCGCAAATATTCACTTGTAGCATACCATATCTCAATGGACTGGCGTAATTTTTCTACTGCGTGTACGTTTCCATAATGATGGTGTTTTTCCAAAATCAAACTTTGTTGTTCAGCATCTTGGACTAGCCATCCCTTAGAAGGGATTGTTAAAAGATCATCAATTCCTAATGAAATGGATGTAGCAGTGGCCTGCTGGAACCCCAGAGTCTTTAGTTGATCCAGGATGTGTGATGTATATGCCATTCCGAAGTGATCTATTAATCTGCTAATAAGTCGTTTAATGGCAGTTCCATCTATCACTTTATTGTGAAAGACCAGATCGGCCCGTTCCGCCATAAGTACCTCCATATTACGCTGAGTGGGGTTCGACAATAGGTTTGAGTTAATGATTAGAAAACTTCCTTTTCTCGATCTTGATTCGCGTAGAAATTCAGGACCTATGGTCCTAGTTGAACCGGAGAGAACAAAATTCATACCGGTGTCATATAATTACTTAGCTGAGTGAGATACCAGAGGATTAGGTACCATATGAGCAGGCCCGGCAAAATCCTTGTATAGCCTCTTCGATTTCTCGATAAAGAGAAATATGACCAACAGTGGTTCGAATGTATATACAAAGAATTTCTTTTTTTATACTTTTTACTATTAGATAGTACCCATAAATCTCATGATGGGTACCCAAAGATTCATAGTGAACTTCGATAGGGGCTTCTCTTGAAGCAATAACGCGTTGATCTAGTCGCCATCGGAGCCACAAAGGACTATCTAAATTGATCCTTTTCTGGCGATAAGCTCCAATTGCATCATAGGAATTACAAAAAAAGGGTTCTTTCGTATATTTATAGTTATTATTGTAAATTTTTGCATTTTTATGATTTTTGCGATTAGATGGATTATACCGATTTGCACAAATACCTCGGCGATTCCCGCTCGTTAATACATAGAGTCCAATAAGCATATCTTGAGTTGGTACAGAAATGGGATCCCCAATAGCTGAAGACAGGAGATTCATATGAGAAAACATAAGTAAACGCGCCTCTGCTTGAGCCTCCAAAGATAAAGGTACATGAACAGCCATTTGATCCCCATCAAAGTCTGCATTGAATCCCTTACAAACTAATGGATGTAAACAAATAGCACGTCCTTCCACTAAAATAGGTTGGAAGGCCTGGATGCCTAATCTATGCAGAGTAGGCGCTCTATTTAGCAATACGGGATGCCCCTGCATAACTTCCTGAAGTATTTCCCATACAATGGGTTCTTTTTCCCGAATTTTACTCTTAGCAACTCCTATGTTCGAAGCAAAATGTTGTCGAATTAGACCACGAATTAAAAATGTCTGGAAAAGCTCTATTGCGATTTCGCGAGGCAATCCAC
>NW_026124125.1:15000-20000 GCF_025177605.1 Cucumis melo
CTTTCTTTTATCAATGGTTCTACCAATTTATATGTTTCCACAAATAATTGAAATTCAATTTCTTGATCTGTATCTTCAATTTTTGGAAACTTAGAAAGTTCTTCTGTTAAGCCATGATCAATGAACCTACAAAACCCTTCAAATTGTATCTGATTAAACGCAGGTATTGTAGACATTCTCTCATTTCCACCCCCAAGCATTTTATTTATTTCCCATTTATAAAAAAAATCCCATTATTTGCTTAAAATGGATCGATCTAGCAATGATGGAATTTATATTATGTTTACTGAATCACATGAAATTTTACCTAACTTCATAGGTGTAATAGATGTAATGCATGAAATACATATGAACGTAGGAATAAAGAGACTTTGATACTCAAATTAAATTGGAATTTGCAACAACTACAAATGAATTGGTAAATTCTATTTAGAATTATGGAGTTTTGTATAAAATATCTATATCAAAACAAAAGTGAGTCAATTTCTACCATTATTATGATATTCCAATCGGATTGGGTACTATAAATAGATTCGGGATTTGATCTGAAGAAACAATATAGAATTTTTTTTATTTAACAACATGGAACTTTTTCGTAGATTTCACTGTTAAAAAAAATTCGCATAGAAGAGAGATATTTTACCTATACCTATATTTTTTTTAGTAGAATTCGTAGAATGCGATTGAAGTATGTATAAGGACTTGTATTTATTAATAAACATGTGCAGATATATATATATAGTTAGTTATATATATCGCCTCCTTTATTACAGTTCTATGGGGAACATCACATGTCGTACTCTATCAAAAATTTATATTTTCTATTTAATGATAATGAAAAAAAAATTCTAAAAACAGAATTCCGAACATTTCCTATAAACATCTTATATATATATAAGATATTAGATTTAGATAATAGTAATCGTTTATGTTCTGGGGTTTACATATACTCATAATCGCTATTAAAATTGTCATTAATAAGGATTTTTTTATGGTTATGGAAACGAATCAATACGGATGGATTAGTAATGATTAGTTATCTATCAATTTTTATTTATTTAGGTAAGGTATCCATTTTTGGATTGTTTTCTTATATCATTAGGGAAACCGAATTTGCAATTTCAATCCAAGAATCATTTATGAATTCACAGTCAATAGTTAAAGTTAACGGTTCCCATTTGTCCTGATTTTTTGCTTTTGTGAATGAAAATCCACATTTTTTTTTCAATAGAAAAAGCAAAGTTTTGCGGTTTTTCGTTTTAGATATTGTGTGTTGTAAGATACTATCTATCTAAGAGATAGAGCCAATCCAATATTTTGTATCGTTTTGGCGGCATGGCCGAGCGGTAAGGCGGGGGACTGCAAATCCCTTTTTCCCCAGTTCAAATCCGGGTGTCGCCTCAGCAACAAACAAAAGAATCAAAATACCCTCTTCTGTTTTGCTGATATAACTTTATCATTTTTTTTAGAAGAAAAGCATCTTTAGATTTGCTTGATTCTAAGCATCGTTGGGGTTCTCTAAAATGTTATAAATCCTTGCGTATAGGTTTCGTTTCCAGAATTTAGTAGAGTAATGAAAAATAATCGTTAAATCTTGAGATGATAGCCCTTCGACTACTAATGTAGTGTCTACTCATTGGGTCTTGAATTAGGGAATATAATTTCATTTTTCCTTACGGAAAGGAGGAAGATACTTGATATACGGACTCATGAAAGTATCTGAGTACTCGAGCATTCAATCAATATTATATTGAATGAATAATTGGCTTTTTTTTTTATTTTAATCTTAAAAAAAGAACTTATTTCTTTTCGATAAGCTCTAACCACGCATGTAATAGGCCATCCCATCTTCCGATTGTCTCTATGAAACAATCGGGGGGACAGTAAAGATTAGATCAAATGAGAAAGGAATAATAGTAGGGTTATGTGATAGATACTATCTTGATTCTCTATTTTGAGACTTTTTACTTAATGTAATGAAATGCAGGACAACAAAAGAAAGACTAGGTCTTATTATTCCTACATGTTACTAACATTCTTTTGATACTTCCAAGAGTTTTTCTGCCTCTTTTATTTATTTGTACTGAATTTTTTCGATTATACTAGAAATCATATAATAACTTGGGATAATTCGATTTTTTGTATTGTTTCATCAATGGTGTTGTGCCCGAATCTCTTTTTGACT
Organism: Cucumis melo; assembly: GCF_025177605.1. Taxonomy (NCBI): domain Eukaryota; kingdom Viridiplantae; phylum Streptophyta; class Magnoliopsida; order Cucurbitales; family Cucurbitaceae; genus Cucumis; species Cucumis melo. Next base: position 17,186 of record NW_026124125.1, read on the forward strand.
ATGCGCTAGTGATTCCACTATTATTAGTGAATAATAATTATTAGTGAGCAATAATGGAATAATTCTTTTATATTCATAGAGATAGGGGACATAATTCACATGGATATGGTAAGTCTCGCTTGGGCTGCTTTAATGGTAGTCTTTACATTTTCTCTTTCCCTCGTAGTATGGGGAAGAAGTGGACTCTAGAAGTACTACTAATTGAAAAATAAAACTGTATTGTTTTTGGTTTATTTTATAGATCGTTCTGCAAAACTTTTTTTCTTTTATTTTGAAAAGTAAAAAAAAAAAGAGTTCGGATTATAAGTTTTTAAGTGGATCCATACTTTCAACACGAAAGAACATAGACATAGTGGTTGTCCAATGAGATACTACGCATAATAATATACTACCTCATAATAAGATAGTACCTCGGGGTAGCCACCCACATATTACGTGCTTACCACTTCTTTTATTTATTATTATTAGTATTTTAGTTATTTTCAAAATAGGATTTTTTCTTGTTTTAGGGAACTCATTTCATATCATGCTTCAAACGTTAAATAAAAATGGGGTTTGCTAATTCTTTTCGAAATCCGAAGATAAAAAGTTCCCATGGAACCGAACTCCTGGATCATCTGTCAACTGCTCAATCAATTACTTCTTTCGAATGCTAAAAAAAAATTAGTGGCCTTTCGATTATTTGATTTCAGATTCATTCTAATCAACATGAATTATGAAGCAAAGAAATAGAATTGGGCCACTATGTATATTAGATTAATATTACATATATGTAATTGATATGATATCTATATATAAATAGAAAGATATATATTGTATATTCATCTATATTCAAATTGATCGATATTCAACCTCTATTTTTATAGAGTACAATTTTATATTTATACACTTCAATAACAATAATAGATAGTATGGTAGAAGGATTCATATATTTCTTTCTACCATACTATCGGATCTTATCGAATACTTCTCTCGTAGAATACTGATAATTCTAGTCCGCCAATTTCATTTAAGACGCGAAATTTTAATGCTTTTCATTTTTCTTATCTTCAATCATTGATAAGAACTAAAACGTCAAGGTTAATTCAAATTAATCACTTTGACTGATTGTTTTTACGTATATTATAAGTAAAAAGGCGGTCGGAACTAGAATGAACAGTGCAGTAGCAATAAATGCGAGAATATTTACTTCCATAATATCATCGTTTCATTTTTTATTCGCAATAACTCGGGATTTAATCCCATAGAGATGATAAATGTTTCGCTTGTAAATTCAAGGGGATGCGTTGCATCTCGATGATATCGAATCGTATTAAAATATCATGAATAACAATATCGGAGCTATCAAATCGATTCATCGTCGAGAATTGAATAGTATAACATAGGAAGATCTTTTATCCATACCGAATTTAAACAAAATGGGATTCCTGATGCAATCAAGAATTTCGTTACTTTTTTTTATTTATAATTTTTTGCATTCTTTCTTTTCTATAATCTACTGCCCTCTTATTCAATGCAATCATCTGATGAAGTCTCATCAGACTACCTTTACCCTTACATTGTTTATAAACAAACTCAAGCAAAGAATAGCAGCGAAATTCAAAAAAGGAAAAGGAGGTAGGTTCGAACTAAACTCCTTCCTTTTTTTGTACTTATTAAAATCTTCTTAAAAAAAAGAAATAAAAACGAAACTTAAACTTTCAAAAATTCTTAATTACCTCACTAAGAGAGATAGATGGGATCCTTGTTTGTATTAATATCCTCTTTCCTTGAATTAGTAGTGGGACGTATATATCAAAAGTTAAGTGTTAAATTTTAATAAGATAGATTATTTCAAATTCAAATTAGTAATTGAATTTACTAATTGAGGTTACAAAAAATCGGAGCCAGAACGGATATATTTTGCTTTCAGACGAAAAATTAGATCAAAGTTTACTATGTAAACTTTATTTTGTATCGTCCAAATTCCCTTTATGTATGTGCTTTCCGGAAACGTATAGTACTCTATTTCATTAGAAAAATCGGGCGTAATCAACTAGACCCAGTACGCCTTCGAATCCTGAATATGATGCTACCAATAATTGTGGTAATTCACATATGGCACATATGTCTTTCTCCCATCAATTAGTACTCGTTGAAGAAATCAAAATTCCCATATTTTTTTGTTGAAAAATGTGGAAAAAAAATAAGAGAGATCCCGTTTGGAATAAAATTCAGTTATGTTATTTGTTCTCTCTTTCACAGGAAAGGAAGAGATTAATTGATGTATTTTTTTTTTATTGGATTTGGATCCATCGGGACTGACGGGACTCGAACCCGCAGCTTCCGCCTTGACAGGGCGGTGCTCTGACCAATTGAACTACAATCCCAGGGAAATAAAGTGTACAACATATGTTGTTGATTTAATTTCCTTCAAACCTTTCTATGTAGATTTTTGATTCGAATTGTCATATTCTACCAGACAGAGACGCGAGTAATAAAGTAATAGATTGATATGCGCGGAGACATGGACTTTAGTGTGAGAAGCATGGATTAATATTTATTTTTTCGTTATTGTAAAATTGATTGATTATCAATCTGTCAATGAATAAAAAAAGAGTTTTTTTTTTTTATTCTTTCATATCAAGTCAAGTATTTCTGTAGAAGGACAAATAGGTTATATCATTTTATGGTGGATACGCGATATATTGGGCCGAGCTGGATTTGAACCAGCGTAGACATATTGCCAACGAATTTACAGTCCGTCCCCATTAACCGCTCGGGCATCGACCCGGGAAGAATCAATTCCAAGCTTGTTGATAATCCATGATCAACT
>NW_026124126.1:0-2500 GCF_025177605.1 Cucumis melo
ACACGAAGGTCTTGTGTTTTTGGCACTAATGGAATTGAATTAATGGTCTTAAGAAACTTAAGACCTATTTAGGGTTTAGGGGTACTAATTTTAGAGTCAAATAAAAAAAAATAGGTAGGAACAATCGTTTACTCTAGATCTGTTTGACTTTCGCCTTTATACAAGATAGTCTAGCACCTCCGAAACTAGTCCAGTCCCCGTAGGATCCTTTTTTTATTTATGATGCATCTACTCGATCTAATTGGGGGTAGATAGGAGTTAATCCATAACGGAAGATATCAATTTGAATATCTGCCCGAATCTGATTAACAAAGAATCAAGTTACATATGTAACATATTATGTATTTCTTTTCACCTCATTTTTTCGTATGTTTGTCTGTAATGAATAATTGTAAATCCAAGTAACAATTCATACATCTTTTTCACTTTATTTTAAGGAAAGATTATTGAGTCTCTTAAGTTAAATAAACTAGGCAGAAAATGCTGGATATGTATGTATTGTTATTATCTATTTTTATCGTTTTATTTCTTTTTTTTTTTTTTTTTATTTTAGATCTATCTAATTGATGGGTTAATCCCGAATATACATTTATTTATCATAATCAAATGTAATAAATCCTTTACAAAAATTTATTCAAATAATATTATAATATAATATTTAGGTAGTAAATTTTCAATCAAGTAAATCTTTTTAATTATTTCTTATGAGTCCTTGGTACTCGAAGAAGTGTTAAACTCGTGAATCCATTCTATGAAGAAATTGAAAAATGGAGATTCTTAATTATTCGTAATTAATTATTTCTTAATTGATTTTATAGAAATTTCAAAAAATCTCTCTCTATCTAGAAAATATCTATATATAGAGAAATAAATATTGCACTCATACAAAAAAATGTTATTGATACAATATATACAATAAAATATGGGTTTCAATAAATTGAAGTATTGCTAAGACTTTTTCAAAAACTACCCATGTCATAAGAGTATAGATTACTATGGACCAACTAACCCAATGACTATACATGATTCCATAAATGAATCAATTACATACCAGTTCCAAGAAATTAGAGGTTATGGTAAAACTTCGTTTAAAACGATGTGGTAGAAAGCAACGTGCGACTTGAAGGACATGATCCACTGTGGATTCTTACACCCACCATTTTATATTATATAGGAATGAAGATGCTCTTGACTCGACATAGTTTGTTCGGTTGCACTCGAGCTCTTTTTTTTTTTTAGGGTTTTTGATGTAAATAGTACATGATGGAGCTCGAGTAGAAAGTATTGATTCATTTATCAAGGGCAGAGATCTAGGGTTAGTGTCAATCAATAAGTTAAAACTACTTCGTAAGTATAGGTTCGGTATACAAATCGAAAGGATCCAATTCGAACAAGTTTCAAATTCAAACATCAAATTGGATTAAAAGTGTATCACACGAGAATCCATTATTTATATGATTCTTTGATAAAAAGGAAATCAAAAAAAATGGTATGTTGCTACCATTTTGAAACGATTAAAGATCACCGAAGTAATGTCTAAACCCAATGATTCAAGGAAAGGATAAAGGATCCCGGAACAAGTAAAAATCTTTTTCAATTGTCTCAATAACTAAACTAGATCAGAATGAAGAATCGAAATAGATTCTAACGGAGACAGGCAAAAATAAAGAGGTTAGAGACCGCTCAATAAATGAAATGCTTAAGCTTAAGGGTTTTTTTCCTTTGCGTGAGAGTTATCCAACTTGAGTTATGGGGATAAGAATGAGTTTTTTTTTTCAAAAGAAAAACAAAAGAATAAGAAAAAAATTTTTAAATCATAGTCTAATTGATTTAATAATCTATAGATCTATTTGACATTAATTAGAATTCTATACATAACTTTGAATTTCCTCGAGCCGTACGAGGAGAAAACTTCTTATACGGTTCTGGGGGGGGTACTTAAAATTTACATCTATCCCAATGAGCCGTTTATCGAATCATTGCAATTGATGTTCGATGCCGAAGAGAAGGAAGAGATCTTCGTAAAGTGGGTTTTTATGATCCGATAAAGAATCAAACCTATTTAAATGTTCCTGCTATTCTATATTTCCTTGAAAAGGGTGCTCAACCTACAGGAACTGTTCATGATATTTTAAAGAAGGCAGGTGTTTTTACGGAACTTCACCTTAATCAATAACCGAAATTCCATTTTTATTAATGAAATAAAAAAACGAGGGTGTGATAACTTAACTTGTATATAGCTTTGACTAACCTTTTCTTTAGTATTTCCCCCTCTCTCTTGTTCTATTCATACTATACACTTATTACCTTAAAATTGCGTCTTCGCTAATGAAAAAATCGATTTTTATTTTATTGATATAAATTGATCTAAGATGAATAGAAAAAAAATATATCGGGTTTATTCAATCCACAAACCCGATATATTTTTTTCTACTTCTTCCTTAATTTCTTCTTTCGCCTACATCTTTTATGTCTATCTATGTTGATTATCTCTATAGTG
>NW_026124126.1:12500-15000 GCF_025177605.1 Cucumis melo
ATATCTTGTTCATTCGCAACAAAATATTTTCTTTGTGCGGCGGTAAAAAAAAACATGCTTTTTTGGAGAGAGATACTATTTCACCAATCGAGTCACAGGTATCTAACATATTCATACCTAACGATTTTCCACAAAGTGGTGACGAAAGGTATAACTTGTACAAATCTTTCCATTTTCCAATTCGATCCGATCCATTCGTTCGTCGAGCTATTTACTCGATCGCAGACATTTCTGGAACACCTCTAACAGAGGGACAAATAGTCAATTTTGAAAGAACTTATTGTCAACCTCTTTCAGATATGAATCTATCTGATTCAGAGGGGAAGAACTTGCATCAGTATCTCAATTTCAATTCAAACATGGGTTTGATTCACACTCCATGTTCTGAGAAATATTTACCATCCGAAAAGAGGAAAAAACGGAGTCTTTGTCTAAAGAAATGCCTTGAGAAAGGGCAGATGTATAGAACCTTTCAACGAGATAGTGCTTTTTCAACTCTCTCAAAATGGAATCTATTCCAAACATATATGCCATGGTTCCTTACTTCGACAGGGTACAAATATCTAAATTTGCTATTTTTAGATACTTTTTCAGACCTATTGCCGATACTAAGTAGCATCCAAAAATTTGTATACATTTTTCATGATATATATGATCCATGCATAATATCATGGCGAATTCTTCAGAGAAAATTGTGTCTTCTACAATGGAATCTGATAAGTGAGATTTCGAGTAAGTGTTTACCTAATCTTCTTCTGTCCGAAGAAATGATTCATCGAAATAATGAGTCACCATCGATATCGACACATCTGAGATGGCCAAATGTTCGGGAGTTCCTCTATTCAATCCTTTTCCTTCTTCTTATTGCTGTATATCTCGTTCGTACACATCTTCTCTTTGTTTCTCGAGCCTATAGTGAGTTACAGACAGAGTTCGAAAAGGTCAAATCTTTGATGATTCCATCATACATGATTGAGTTGCGAAAACTTCTGGATAGGTATCCCAGGAATTCTTTCTGGTTAAAGAATCTCTTTCTAGTTGCTCTGGAACAATTAGGAGATTCTCTAGAAGAAATATGGGGTTCTGCTTCTGGTGGCAACATGCTATGGGGTGGCGGTCCCGCTTATGGGGTCAAATCAATACGTTCGAAGAAGAAAGATTGGAATATCAATCTCATCGATCTCATAAGTATCATACCAAATCCCATCAATCGAATCGCTTTTTCGAGAAATACGAGACATCTAAGTCATACAAGTAAAGAGATATATTCATTGATAAGAAAAAATGTGAACGGTGATTGGATTGATGAGAAAATCCAATCCTGGGTCTCGAACAGTGATTCGATTGATGATAAAGAAAGAGAATTCTTGATTCAGTTCTCCACCTTAACGACAGAAAAAAGGATTGATCAAATTCTATTGAGTCTGACTCATAGTGATCATTTATCAAAGAATGACTCTGGTTATCAAATGATTGAACAACCGGGAGTAATTTACTTACGATACTTAGTTGACATTCATAAAAAGTATCTAATGAATTATGAGTTCAATACATCCTGTTTAGCAGAAAGACGGACATTCCTTGCTCATTATCAGACAATCACTTATTCACAAACCTCGTGTGGGGCTAATAGTTTTCATTTCCCATCTCATGGAAAACCCTTTTCGCTCCGCTTATTAGCCCTCCCCCCCTCTAGGGGTATTTTAGTGATAGGTTCTATAGGAACTGGACGATCCTATTTGGTCAAATACCTAGCGACAAACTCCTATCTTCCTTTCGTTACAGTATTTCTGAACAAGTTGCTGGATAAGAAGCCTAAGGGTTTTCTTATTGATGATAGTGACGATATTGATGATAGTGACGATATTGATGATAGTGGCGATATTGATGATAGTGACGATATCGACCGTGACCTTGATACGGAGCTGGAGCTTCTAACTATGATGAATGCGCTAACTAAGGATATGATGCTGGAAATAGACCGATTTTATATCACCCTTCAATTCGAATTAGCAAAAGCAATGTCTCCTTGCATAATATGGATTCCAAACATTCATAATCTGTATGTGACTGAGTCGAATTACTTATCCCTTGGTCTATTAGTGAACTATCTCTCCAGGGATTTTGAAAGATGTTCCACTACAAATATTCTTGTTATTGCTTCGACCCATATTCCCCAAAAAGTGGATCCCGCTCTAATAGCTCCGAATAAATTGAATACATGCATTAAAATACGAAGGCTTCTTATTCCACAACAACGAAAGCACTTTTTCACTCTTTCATATACTAGGGGATTTCGCTTGGAAAAGAAAATGTTCCATACTAATGGATTCGGTTCCATAACCATGGGTTCCAATGTACGAGATCTTGTAGCACTTACCAATGAGGCCCTATCGATTAGTATTACGCAGAAGAAATCAATTATAGACACTAATATAATTCAATCTGCTCTTCATAGACAAACTTGGGATTTGCTATCCCAGGTAAGATCGTTTCAGGA